>NW_007730353.1:45420-52815 GCF_000696425.1 Galeopterus variegatus
ATCTTCTAAATAATGAAGTCTTTGAATGGTGATCGAGCCTGCAGCTGTGGGAGAGAAGCCTCTCTTGTCTGAGTGGAAAGATACGATCAGTGACTTTCTGCACAGAATAATCTGCTTGGCGATTTCTTTTATTCCTGCCAAATTCTCCTGATATGTAAACTAATATTGATTAGGAAGATAATGAAATCACAGAATTAAGAGGGATCTTAGAGGACATCTTATTTAATCCACTATGTGAGACAGGTACTTTTTCTAAGTACATTGACATATGTCTGGTCATTGTTTGATCAACTTATTACCCATGGGGAAATTTGTTGGAAGCTCTATTATTTAGAAAGTTCTTCCTTATGCTCTAACAAAATCAACCTATTACAACTTCTGCCTATTAATGTCACTTCAGCCTTCTGCATATATGTAGAGTAAAACTGAGTCTGTTTTTTTTTCTCCCCAAGTTGAAAAGCCTTTAAAAGAAAACTTAGAGATTCTCTAGTTCAATGTTTTAAATTTGCCTATGAGGAAACTAAGCATTAGTGAAGCTAAATGATTTACTTAGGTTTCAGCAGTCGAACAGTGTGGTTGAAGAAGCAGAGCAACAATGTTCCTGCTCTCATGAAGATCACACATTAGTTGGAAGCATATATGGAAAAAACAAACACAAACGCCTGAACAGAAAAAGTATTAGACGGTGATAAGTGTTCGAGAGACTGGAATATGTTATATCCAGTGGCAATATCCTTCCAAATTTAGTTCTTTCTTTCTGTTTTACCAAAATGCCTCCTGAAGGATTGTTTCAAAGAAATAGAGGAGTTAAATGACACAGTACGTCATGGTTATATTGAATGTCAAAAATGTAAATTTATTTTCTTTCAATCAGCTTATCCACATTTGTTCTTTAAGAAATAAAAATCTTGGGCCGGCCCGGTGGCACACTGCTACAGTGCGCTGCTTGGGAAGCGCAGCGGCGCTCCCGCCGAGGGTTCGGATCCCACATACAGACCAGCCACTCACTGGCTGAGCAAGGTGCGGGAGCAACACCGAGGGTTGCGATCCGTTGCCGGTCACGAAAAAAGACAAAAAAAGGAAAAAAAAAAAAGAAATAAAAATCTTGGACAATATTTCCAGAATGAAGATATATGTAAATGAAAAACATGCTCAAGAAGATAAAAGTCTAGTAGTGTTGCCTAGGACAAATGAATCGCATATTTTCATCTTGGAAACTATGTGTTCAGCCATATTAATGAGAGAGAATCTTTTCTTCTCAGGAAGGTTTGATGAGATGGTATTACAGTGTATGACTAGTCTAGTGAATAATTCTGTAGCTTTGCTAAGGAAGATTAAAGAGGCGTTCTCAGAGGCCTAGACTTGGATCCTACCTTAGGTATTGAAGCTCTCTTAGTGAACACATCACCTAATTTTGTTGTGCTTCAGCTATCCTGCCACCAAACAGGGAAAACATTTAGCATCAAGCACTGTATTAGACTTGAGGGAGAGAAAAAAAAGTCTAAGGTAGGGCCCTGGCCCTCAGGGACCCCATATTCTAATAAAGAGAAAGTAACAGTATCAGGTGGTAAGAACGCTGGGCAAATGGTACAGACAAGAGACTTGGTGGATACCCAGAGGAGGGAGAAATGCCTTTCTACAGGAGGGGTCAGGAAGGTTTCTTTGAGGTGGTATGAGTTGGGCTGGACTCTGGAGGATGCATGCTCTGGAAAACGGAGTGGTATAACCATAGCAGTATTTGTGGAAGATTGTCCGAATAAAGCTTCTGCAGGGACCATAGGCAGAGCTTATTAGAGTCTCCCAGTGACATAGATCTGAAGTTCACTGCTGATCAACAGACCTGAGTGGTTGAATAAGGTGAAGATGGGACAGTAGAGCACAGGGGGAGGTGGGAGATGATTCTGCAGCCTGAGTCCGGGAGGCAGATGGCTTTTTCCCAGGACTGAGAAAGTCTGAAGGGAGGGATGTTTAGGTGGTACTTGATTTTAGGCTTGTCAAGATGTTGGCAGCAAATCCAACTCAAAGTGTCCATCAGGTAGTGGGAGTGAAGGATTAAGAGAGAGGTAATGATGGAGTTGGGGCTTGGCCTGTGAGAGGGCAGGGTGTAGGAACTCTAAAGTGAAACAGTGACCCAGGGCCACTCACTCTTTCCCCTGGGGCATTTCTAATTCGTCTCCCAGAGTTAAATGATTCCTTGGCAGCCAAAGGGAACAGACAGTTATTGACCCAACATCCATCTCAATCTCACCCAGTACTTGGTGCTGATGACAGTGAGTGGGATGATCTATCACAGCACCCACCCAGCCCCACTCATGCTTATTGCTAGAATAAAATATATGATATATTATAAATAATTTGTGACCCAGACCAGGGAATATTTGAGGGTCAAAGGAGGGTACAGTTAATAATCATGCCAGGACAACATGTGATAACCAGGACTGCCCAGGAGCATGGGCAGTTCATTGACAGTAAACGAGCACGCGCCAGTGGGTGGATGTCGGGGTGGGTGCAAAGAGACGTTGAAGTCCCTGGTTTGTTCTCAGTGTGAGCCTGTCATTCCGCAAGTGAACTAAGGTCTGCCCAGGGTGTGGTGCAGAGAGCAGCACGCCCACTATAGCCCTTGTAATAAGACATGCCCAGGTCCAGTATATGAATGTGAGTTTGGTACTTTCAGTGTGTCAGACATTGCAAGTCTGGGGTTTTATCTCAGTTCCACATGAAAGCCCCACAGTTTGTTACTCTGAACTTTAGTTTCTTTAACTGTTGAGAGAGAGAGTGTGAGAGAGAGTGAAAGAGCGTGACGGGAGCTGGGGGAGAATATTAGCTTTTCTTTTTCCTTTTGTTTGGTGAGGGGACTATGCAGGCTTCCCTCATTCTGCTTCTTTAAATTCCCTCACCCCCTCACTTAAAATTTTTCCCTTGTTCAGAAGGCAAAGTTAAACAACTCTTGAAAAATTTCCTGTCTGTTCTGGGGCAGTGTATTCTTTTACTGCCCAATGATGATTTGCATTGGAGTGGCATTTTGTGGCTCACAAGTACTTTCTTATAAATTATATAATGTGGGCAAGCAAGAAAGTATCAGTTTAATGTTTTACATGTTAACATTTTGAGGGTACAGAGAGATTAAGTGACAAGTCCAAAGTTACACAGTTAAGAAGTGGTAGACCTGGCTCAGAAATCGAGGATCTTTTCTAGCAGTAAGGTGACTGTCTGTCACTATATCAAATTGCAGTGTCAGTATGGAGGCTTACACTTGGATATCAAATGCAAAGGAACCAGATAAAGAAAACATTCAAAATATATTCCACCACTCTCCCTTTTGTTAAAGAAATAAATTATTTTCATTATACACATAATAGATGAGTATATTACTGTTTCAGAGAGTTCTGACAGTTCAGACAAAGCAAGTGCCCAGTCTTGAACCCCCTTCATAGAGGTAACTACTGATATCAGTTTGGTATGTATTTCTCTTTTTTGAAAAGTAGCCTCTGGTGTTTTTATTTGGCTAGAAAAGTACTATGTGACCAGTACGAGAATAAAAAGAAGAAAAAAAAAATCATGCATTATTGTACTACACACAGAGAAAAAGTTAACATTTCATTGTATTTCCTACTCATCCTTTATCATGCACACACTGTATTTATACTCACACATATTTTACATAACTGAGATTTTTTAGCACACATACAATTAGCTGTCTTAAAAAAATTAACATTATACGATGAACATTTTCTCGTGTTGTTAATAATTTTTTGGAAAGATCTTATCTTTTTTTTTTTTTTAAAGATGGCCAGTTAGGAGACCCTTACTTGGTGTTATCAGCACCACACTCTCCCAAGTGAGCCACGGGCTGGCCCAGGAATTAACATTATACGATGAACATTTTCTCGTGTTGTTAATAATTTTTTGGAAAGATCTTATCTTTTTTTTTTTTTTTAAAGATGGCCAGTTAGGGGACCCTTACTTGGTGTTATCAGCACCACACTCTCCCAAGTGAGCCACGGGCTGGCCCAGGAAAGATCTTCTTTTAATGGCAGCTTATTTCTTTAGTTAGAAGTGGTCCCGTAATTTAATCATTTACCATATTATTAGAAATTTCCAATGTTTTTGTAATTATAAATAATGCTGAAGTCAACTTTTTCATAAGGTGAGAATGTATCTTATTCTCTCTAATGTTAGATGTTTTCCTTTATTGACCTCTTTAAGTGTTTTTTGTAGGAAGAGAAACCAGGTACCATGTGAATTATTGAATCTCATCATCTGGGAAAGCTCCTCATGTCTACTGAGCCATTTATATCAGAGAAAAGATAATGTGACAATAATAATGAGCCTGCCTTTTTGGCTACTCATTAATGCCATCTGCTCAGTAAAACATTAATGAGCTTACACCTTTGACCCGTGAAAAGTGCTTTTAATTACAGTTCTTTTCTTGGTCTCTTTGCTTGCTTGAGTCTACCAGATTTCTGGATCTTTTGAACATACTGTCCATTCTTTGGAGTAACAAACGAGTTCTCTGGCTTTGAGCTGTTTTAAACATGACAGTAGGTAAGCAATGATTAAAAACCAAATATTCCTCTAGCCTTGATGTTGCACTGAATACAAGATGAATGTTGTAGGGGTTAAAAGTTCCCATTTGATTAATAGAAATATCACAACAAATTTAAATAATAGGTAATTGCTCAAGGATTACAAAGGAAATCAAGCACATAAAAATAATCAGCCTAAATAGTAATCAAAGAATTAACAATTAAAATAGTGTTGTAAAACCTATGAAATTAACAAATATTTAAAAAATGGAATGTCTAATTTTGTCAGTGTTATAGAGAAATAAGTACTCATGAAAAGCTTATTGGCCAGTGATGATGTAAGTTGATTTCATTTGGTCAATTTGGAAATAAATATTAATAAGTATAAATATTTATATAATTTCTATGTATATCTGAAAATAGCCATTCCTCCCTAATATAATGCAGTGATTCCTCATACAACTTAAAACACTCTCTTCTTTTCCCCACAAATACTCATCCAACAATCTCAGAAGTTACGGCATCTGGTCAAAGTTTTGGATCTCTGGCCATGGCACTATTAGGCGGCACCTTAGGCAATTTCCTGGGATTCTCTATGTGGCAGCAATTCAGCTTAGTTAAGATTAATCATACTAGCCAACATTTGCCATTCTTTTCTTTTTGTTGTTGTTGGTGGTGGTGGTATTGACCCATCACTTGAGCAGCCCGAAATGTCAAAACATCACTTTCAGCTTCCAACTCAGTGGAATGGTTGTCAAATTCCCCCGTGGTAGCATTCAATCCTTAGATATTAATATTAAGATCGTGAAACCAGAAGACCCCACAGCTATGGAGATGGGAAACAGGAGTTTGCAAAGTGTCATTAAGTAATGTAAGTAATCTCAAGAGATATCATTTTCATTTCATTCCTTAGGTGTTGTGCTAACATTTATTCTAGCTACAGGAGAAATATTATCAAATATTTAGTCATTTTTCAACATATATGGAAATCCTCTAGGACTGAAATGCAAATGTACAACATATTTGCTGAGACCATAACTACATATTCAGAATGAGGCCATATCTTTCTGGGGATAGGGTAAATGGCAAGACAGTGAATTTCATGTTCATCAACATGTTATCTTTCTTGTTTTTGCTGTAAAGTGAGTTCCTGATTAGAAGCAACGTCTTGAAGAATATATAGGTAGTTACCAAAACATCAGATTAGACCACAAATTTGCAGAAGCATGGTAGGTAGGGAAAGAAAATAGAGATCCAGAATATATGATCATTCCAATGAATACATCACTGCCTCCTTTGTGAGGGCAGGTACCCAATGTAATCAAACTGCTAGTGGGGTCTTTTGGTTAGCATTCAGACAGGCCACAGGTATTCTCACTGTCTGGGTCCATTCAGTTACATACCTTTCCCCAAACCTCTCCTCCAACCTTCCCATCTCATTTCTTCCAAATATCTGAACGTCTGACCAAACCATTAGCACCTTCCAATGAATCTGTATAGATCTAACCTGGAATCATCACTACTCATATTTACAAGTAAATTGGACACAGAGATCTCAAGTTTCTACTCCTGGGAGGTCTCCCTTCATTGTCTCTCAGGGCCACCCCTAAATGGGTATGAAATATTTCAGCAAACCTTTCAGCTGTTGCTGGTATATCATTCAGAGCCTTCTCTAAACCCAGTTTAAGATTTTTCCTTTGTAGTCAATTATTCATAGGCCACTGAAGTCATAAGTGTGGGCTGAGGAGGGGTGGCATTTGGTCAGAAACAGGTATGCTGGAAGCATGAACCACTTGCTCATAAACTTATTCTTTCAGAATTTGTTTGTGCTTTGGCCTGGAGAAAAACACTTCCGTTTGATAACAGTATGCTACAGGGTGTACTCAGTTAATGGCAAAGCAGATGATATAATCCACTCACAATGGTCAGCTGGTGTCCCATGATTTGACAGTTAGTCTCTGTCAGAGTTCAGTGGCAAGGTGGTTCTCATGGGAAGAATAATTACTTGCTGAAAAGGGCATGACTTTTTTCCAAAATCCTAGGGGCCTCCACATGATTCTTGCTTTGTGACTGACTATGGGCTCTATTTAGCATCTTTCTTTGCTTCATTCGATATTTTAAGCACTATTTGACCTGTTGAGTCATAAAGGCCAAGTAGCAGAGCTGCTTGAGGTATGGTTCATACCAGATAGAAAGCCCTCTATTGATTAGGGAGGGCCCTTTTCAAAGTTAGCAGCCTTTCAGGTCATCAGTAAATAGGGTAGAACAGCAAGCATATATATATAGGAATGTTGCTTCCCAAATCCAAAGAGGTCCATAAAATCTGTGGCTTCTTTTTCAGTGAGAGCAGGTGCAAGGTTAGCAACTTTACCTCCATTTTGGAGGTGCTGTCTCAACTTGTCCCACCTCAACTTGTCCCAGATCACTAACGTGACCCCCAGAAACTGAAGTTGCATGTCCTGATATTATCTTGGGATTTTTTTTTTCTTTCTTCTTATACACATCGTCTTACCAAAGCATCTAGAATAACATACTTCTTTCTCAACTTGTCCCAGATCACTAACATGACCCCCAGAAACTGAAGTTGCATGTCCTGATATTATCTTGGGATTTTTTTTTCTTTCTTCTTATACACATCGTCTTACCAAAGCATCTAGAATAACATACTTCTTTTTTTCATATAGGGGGTCAGTGAGATATAAAATGGTGTTATCAAGAGATTCATGGACTAAGTTTTAGCACAGAGCCAGGAAGTTGACATAACTGAGAAAAATGATGGAGATGTATTGATATCCATGCTGGGAGGAAGCAGGGATTT
Source organism: Galeopterus variegatus (assembly GCF_000696425.1). NCBI lineage: Eukaryota > Metazoa > Chordata > Mammalia > Dermoptera > Cynocephalidae > Galeopterus > Galeopterus variegatus. The sequence continues at coordinate 52,765 of NW_007730353.1, forward strand.
TGCTGTCTGCACACTGATGAAAAAAAAAAAGTTATTTTCCTGATTTGTAGC
>NW_007730353.1:52917-54139 GCF_000696425.1 Galeopterus variegatus
CCTCAACTTGTCCCAGATCACTAACGTGACCCCCAGAAACTGAAGTTGCATGTCCTGATATTATCTTGGGATTTTTTTTTTCTTTCTTCTTATACACATCGTCTTACCAAAGCATCTAGAATAACATACTTCTTTTTTTCATATAGGGGGTCAGTGAGATATAAAATGGTGTTATCAAGAGATTCATGGACTAAGTTTTAGCACAGAGCCAGGAAGTTGACATAACTGAGAAAAATGATGGAGATGTATTGATATCCATGCTGGGAGGAAGCAGGGATTTTGCTGTCTGCACACTGATGAAAAAAAAAAGTTATTTTCCTGATTTGTAGCTATATATCGGGTACTAGGGATTATGTTGGTTTGCTCAAGCAAAGTGGCTACATCTAGAACAGCAGGTACAATTGGAGATACTGCTCAATTAAGCATGATAATCTACTGTTATTTTGTAAGACCCATCTGCCTGCTACACTGATCAAAGAGGTAAATTAAATGGGGATGAAAGATGCACCATGCCTGCATCTTTCAGGTCTTTGATGGTGGAACTAGTGGTGTTAGTAGTCGGAGTTCAAAGAGTTTTCACTTGTCCATGCCCATGGTAGTACTTTTCAATTCAGGGAGCTAATGTGCAGATTCTGCTGAATTCCAGGTATGCACATTCCAACTGTACACTCACACATGGTGACATAATCACACAGTAAGTTTAGAGTTACCTTAGGTGCATGAGTAGGTGAACTGGTTTGATACTATAATCTTCAACTACAAATGGTGTACCACGTGGTAGGTCTCCAAGAATTAGCATGGTTTAGAGCCAATGTTAATAAAGATTCAAAGGACTGGATATTATATTTCCCTTTCTCCAATAATAGCTATCTTGGCAAATGTCCATAGATCCCGTAGTTTCCACAGGAAAAGCTAGAATGGGAACATACAATACTTGCTTTCATCTTACGGCAGGTTTCTTTTTCAAAGGTGCCTTTCCTTTTCAGGTCTTTGAAATGATTCAGATCAAAGAACTGGATGAGGAGAGTGGCTTCCTATTATAGTGACTCAAATTGGCTCTTTGTTTGCCAACCTAAAGTTTTTTAGTTACAGAAATCCAATAGGACCTTGGTGGACTATCACTATTTCAATCTGAGGGGCCTCATTATTAGTCATCAATAATAGTCATTGAAATTCAGATGACTTTGCTCGTTATGTTAATTTTGCATTTGTCTACATTGAA
>NW_007730353.1:54374-58890 GCF_000696425.1 Galeopterus variegatus
CTTTGTTTGCCAACCTAAAGTTTTTTAGTTACAGAAATCCAATAGGACCTTGGTGGACTATCACTATTTCAATCTGAGGGGCCTCATTATTAGTCATCAATAATAGTCATTGAAATTCAGATGACTTTGCTCGTTATGTTAATTTTGCATTTGTCTACATTGAATTTGTTCATGAAATACCAACACTTAGCCTCTGTGACCCAAGAATGCTGGCATTTCCAGTGAAATGGGAGCCCATTTACTGCAGCATCTCTGGCCTACAGAAAATAGCCAGTCGAGATCTTATGAGACCTTCAAGTAAGGCAGGAACAGTTCTATTAGAAGGGGGATTGGAGGCTTCTCCTACTAGCAATAGAAGAATGTCAATGGTGGTAGAGCTCAATGTAGTCAAAGTCATCTGAATCCTCCCATTTGTCTTTATTCCAAATATTGGGGGTCCTGGTCTTTTATTATCAGTTCTCTCAGTTTCATCTAAGAGATCTGCCTAATCCCTAAATTTAACTGACATTGTACATTGTCAACATCTCAGATCAGTCTTTGGGTTTATTTGGGACTATCATAAGCCTACAGGAGCAAGAGATTGCAGGTTCTTATAGGACCATGACAGAAAGCCCCATTGTAGAAAGCGTGTAAGACGTGGGTGGATACAGTAAGACCTGCTGGCAGAATCACAAGAGGAGAACACAGTTACATCTGTGGATGCTAAACCCTGAACGTGGAACGAGACTCACCAATTGGGAAGAGCTGGGTCCATGAATGAACTGCCATGCAGCACTGACACAGGTAAGTGCCCGGTGAGCACCTGCAACAAGCCCTGGGCTGGTGGGTGCACATTTTGCTCCTGTGAAGGAAAAACTGTGGAACGAGACTCACAAATTGGGAAGAGCTGGGTCCATGAATGAACTGCCATGCAGCACTGACACAGGTAAGTGCCCAGTGAGCACCTGCAACAAGCCCTGGGCTGGTGGGTGCACATTTTGCTCCTGTGAAGGAAAAACTCATGGGGCTCTTTTCAGGTGAGGGATTTGTCCCGGGGATGACAGGACTGCATTGCTAAGTGCAGCCAAAAAGGGGCATGCAGGACTCCATGGGCTGCAGTGAGGTGGCCTATGCAAACCTGCTCTCAACGTGGAATTTGGAAAGTCTCAGTTTAGATTTCCTGAAACACAGAGCAAGCAACAGAAGTTACAAATCAAGTCTTGTATTTAACGAATGTACATACGGCTTTTTCCTTACTCCAGGATAGTTGCTTTATCATTTTGCTTATCTCAGAAGGACATGCATGGTAAGGTTATGAGCAGCGAGTCACATAACCTGCAACTGGCAGGTCCCCACGGCAGGCCAGGAACAGAGGGAAGATCACCTGGGTGGGATCAGGAAGTCATTTGCTGTCTGTGTGGCCAGTAGTTTTTGCAAAAGATTTTGGGCTTTGAGCATATCCTTCTCTTTCTTTAGGCTGTCAAAAGCCATTAACAACAATCACCTCATCTTCACTGTCCTTGCATTTCTTCATTTCTTTTATACAGTTAAATAATACTGGGTCTTCCAAAGCCTTGCTACATTCCAGTAACCACAGTGCCATGGGCAGCCAGAATTTCATCTATTAATACCAACTGGATTTTTATTCTATTCAGCCACAGTCAGGTCAGATGATAGTTTCCAGATTGTCCCTGTTTCCTTAAGAGTCTATTGCTCATAAACATACCTGATATAGATATCTGCATCATTTAAGTTCTGTGGTAGGTAGAATAATGCCTGCAAAGATGTCCACTCCTAATTCCTGGGACCTGTGAATGTGTTAGCTTACATGGCAAAGGAAAATTAAGCTTGCAGATGGAATTAAGGTTGCTGATCAGCTTACTTTAAAAGAGGTAGATTATCTCAGATTATTCAGGTGAACTCAATATGATCACAAGCATCCTTAAAAATGGAGGAAGAAGATAGAAGAGAGTCAGAGAAAGATGTGACAAAGGATGAATGGTTACTGAGATGTATTGTCACTGGCTTTAAAGATGGGGGAAAGAGGCCTCTAAAATATGGAAAAGGCAAGGAAATGGATTCTTCTGTAGAGCTTCCAGAAAGTCCTAAAATCAAGATGATGACATCTTGATTTTTAGGACTCTGTCTTCCAGAACTGTAAGAGAATAAATGTGTGTTGTTTTAAGCCATAAAGTTTGTTGCTACAGCAGCAACAGAAAACTAAAACAGGGTTCTTTGTTTCAAGCACAAGAAAATAAATGGCTATCTTAAGTAGAAGAGAGTTATTAAAAGAGACTTATCAGGAAGCTCGCAGAATGTCTCGGAGGGCTAGAGGACAAGCCCTGGAGGCTGCGTGTCAGAAGCCATACCTCACTCTTGCCACAGCCATGGTTCACTGACCTGTGCAGTCTCCACAGGGGCGTAGCCACTGCAGGTTGCTCTGTGGCTACTGACTCTGGGTGCTGGGCATTAAACATTGTTGCTAAAACTGCAGCCTGTCTCTGTTCTTTCTGGAAAATGGCTGTAGATGTCACCACCTCCTACCTTTTCCAGAAATAGAGTTTGTGCTGTCTCCACCTCTTTCAAAACCTAGAGTCTGTATGTCTGATTGTCTTGGTGTGGGATTCACGCTTGCACTCTAGCTACAAGGGAAGTTGAAAAAGTGAATATCTGGCATAGTTCTTCTCTGACGGGACTCAGGCTGTGCTACTGAGGTGGTGGGTTCCTCAGACATAAGAAGGGGGTTCAGATGCCGGGTTACTGAAAAGAATGACTGTCTACCAGAACACTTAAAATCCCCAAAGAAGAGAGATTCTCTCTGTCTCCCTGGGTCTGTTTCAGTCTCTAAAAAGGACTCTGATTGGCCATGCTTGGGTCCTTTGCTGGTCCCTGTAACCAATTACGGGTTAAGGTGAGTAGGGGGTTCACTGATTGGCTGGTTTGGGTGAGGATCCTTGACTGACAGCCCTTTATGGAAAGATACAGGTACCAAAAGGAAAAATGGTTCTCTTGTCAGAAGAGGAAAGGGGAAGAAAGATAGGGTGGGCAAAAAGCCACAGGGTGGTGAAAAGAGCTTATAACTGTAGTTAGACCCATGGACGTAGTCAAATCCCAACTATACTGCTTGCCAGTTTGCAAAGTCATATTTATTCAAATATACCTGCAGTTTTTCAGAGGACTTAAGAGTACTGGTTCTGGTGCCAGGTTGCCTGATGTGTGTCCACGTCCTGTCACTCACTAGCTATTGATTTAGTGTTTCGATTTCCTCACTTGTAAAATGGGCCTAAGAATAGTACCTACTTCACAGAATAGTTGTGATTAAGACATGAGTTAATAATTCCAATGAGTTTAGAATAGTGTCTGGTGCATAATGATAGCCATCATTAATAATTTTTATTATTTTAGTATAACTCAGACACACAAAGAAAGGAACTTAAAATTTTTTTAATATAACTCATCAAATTTAGTTTTCAAACTCTTGTTTCTGATAATAGTGGTGAAAGTGTGGGTTGTTAGAGGGGGACTGAAAATTGCTGGTAAAAGGTAATTTCAATAGCTTCTTTTAGATATAAATTCAGTCTGCTTAAAATTCAAACTTCTTATGAAGCTGCTTCCCCTCTTTCAAGGGCTCTCACTCCTCACCCTTCCTCCTTCCCTAATGTGAACTGGATGCAGGAAAAACTGTAGACTATTGTGGTGGCCCATTGGGGTTTGGGCTATGTGCTGTCTTCTTATGTCTTTGATTGGTGTTCCTGGTTAGATCTTGTCCCTGGGTGTCTTGCTGGTGGCCACTGAGGTATGACTGGTCCTGCCTGGTTTTTGGTATCAAACTGGTATCTTCTCCTGAAGACTTTGGATGAGGCCACAACTTCTAGACACAAAGTCTCTGCTCATTGCAGCTCTTTATCCTGAGTCCAGAATGCTTGACTCTTATCTCCCTGGGATGCCCAGGATTTCCATCTGTTTTCTCTCCACATGTCATGGTATGAGGTGCCACCTTCTGCCATCCATTTCTACACTATCAGTTCTACACCATATTCAAAATGGCACGCCAAGGGCTGGCCCGTGGCTCACTTGGGAGAGTGTGGTGCTGATAACACCAAGTCAAGGGTTAAGATCCCCTTCCTTACTGGTCATCTTAAAAAAAAAAGAAAAGAAAATGGTACGCCAAGTGCTAGTCTTCTGTAAGGACTTTGCATTATTTTAGGCTATTCTCTGGAGAAATGCCTTCTGCACTTGGATTCCTCTAGAATTATTTGGGTGTTTCTATTCCCACTTGCAACCCCACCCAGGGTTTTAACCCTAAGAGGACAGCCAGAATGTTTGAGGCTAAACTCCCGTTTTTAAAATCTCATACTCTCTTCTCATCTCCAGTTTCTCTAGTCACTGAAAGTGTTTTTTCTCCTTTCTCTGAGTTGGGAGTTACATCACATACTGTGTTCTTTCTGGCTTTATTTCTCTGATTTATCTTTCGGGCTCCAGTTCTTAGTATTTCAAGGGAAACTTTCCAAGTTTGAAAATTTTCATTCCCTCTCAA
>NW_007730353.1:59425-64824 GCF_000696425.1 Galeopterus variegatus
AAAACACTTGTTCAGATTAAACCAATAAATTGTGCTTACCTTTATGCATAAGTATTGGAGTTACTTAGAAATATACTAGAGCCCTACATCCATTTATTCACCGATCCATTCATTCACTCATCAAATATATATTGATAGCCTACTATATGCTGGGATTTACTTTAGCTTTCCATAACTCCCTTATTAGAGTTTCCATAACTCCCTTATTAGAGTTTATCCCAAATAAGTGGCATTGCTTTTAACAGTGACATTTTCTATTAAGCACCCCAGGTTCTTCAGTAACTAAATTGGGTATGGTCAAGATGGACCAGATGCACACCAAATTCACCTGTTAACAGTTTAACGAGGTTAAATTATTTCCCCTGTCACCTACTCAGTATTAGCTGAGAAAGGGAGTTAATGATCAAGTTGTTGGGGATAAGAAAGGGAGCTAATGATCAAGTTGGGGATAGCACCGCACGTCTTTTTGCTTGACCAAATCCAGGGCAGCACTATTGGCAGGTTCACGGATCTCCTATTGGTTTCCTTCTGGGCCATAAGATCTGACATTGGCCGTGGCAGCAGAGGCAGGGTCAGTGGCAGTGATGAGTTATACTGAATTCAAAGAGAAGTGCCATTTACCTCATTGGTTTGTGGGGTTGGAAGCCATTGGTAGGTGTCTTAGTCCATTTTCTGTTGCTATGACAGAATACCCTAGACTAGATAATTTATAAAGAAAAGAAGTTTATTTAGCTCATGGTTCTGGAGACTGAGAAGTCCAAGATCAAGGTGCTGGCATCTGGTGAGAGCCTTCCTGCTGTGCCATAACATGACAGAGGGCATCACATGACAAGAGGGCAAGAGTGTGCCAGCTCAGTTCTCTGTTCATCTTCTTATAAAGCCACCAGTCCTATCACGGTCTTCACCTTGATGACCTTATCTAATGCTGATTACCTCTCAAAGGCCCCCAGATCCAAATACTATCAATATATGAATTTGGGGAGTAAGTTTCCAGTAGGATTGGTGTCTGTCTGTTACTAGGGAGAAAAGGCATTATTCCAAGTAGCAGAGTCCTGACTACATATTTTTGATCCTTTGTTTTCTATTTTTATGTAAATCATGACATGATTAAATTTAAAATAGTCAGTGATAAGGTCATTGAGAAAACAGGTAATTAGAAACACCTAGGTCATACTGTATATATCATATGTAGATCATATTTGCCATAGCTGGTTAACAAGATAATATGTAAGGCTCATATAAACCCATGTAACTTATAAAACTTAATTTTACTAGTTTTCGGTAAAAATAAAAATATAGCCAATTTTCCAGAGATTAAATGCCATTTTTTTTTGTATGTAAGAGAGATTTTAAGTATTTTGCTATATGTGAAATGGCAATTTTTCATGTGTAAAAGCAGCTTTCAGGAAGATAGCAAGAGATATGTCAAGATAAAACTGAAGATACTTTCCAATGCAGAAAAATGTCATACATAGCCAGATTGCATTATAAGTGAAAAAGCTTCTTTTTATAGCTTTTTTGAACCTATTGAAAGACATATTTTTTCTATGTGCTGAGAAAACTTACACAAATAACTCTTCAGTTGTTACATGTCTATTGTAAGGACTGTTTTCTTGGAAAATTATCTCAGGTTACCTACTTCTGGGGCTGTTAAGCTAAATGGCTGAGAGATTCTTTAGAGCCCAGATGACTAAGATATTGTCCAATTTTTGAGCTGATTCTTTATGCAGGATATATGTCCCTAAATAGCTGTTTTAAACTATGTATTTGTAAATCTAATCATTCTTTTTAGTGTACTAAAAAATGTTATTTGGAGGAACTCCCGATTGTCCTAAGCAAAAATCATCTCGCTAATCACAACTTAATTTAGCTATTTTATAATTTTTTTCTTAAAAGCAGACACAAACTGCTTTTGACAAATGTATGCACCTGTGGACCAACATTGCTATAAAGATATAGAGCATTTTCATCAATCTGTAAAGTTTCCTTGTGCCTTTGTGGTCAATCCCCTCTCCACCTCCCAACCACCACATCTATCACTATGGTTTATTTTATCCTACTCTTGAACTTTCTATAGATTTAATACTCTCTTTTTTTTTTTAAAAAAAAAAAAGATGACCGGTAAGGGGATCTTAACCCTTGACTTGGTGTTGTCAGCACCATGCTCACCCAGTGAGCTAACCGGCCATCCTTACATGGGATCCGAACCCGTGGCCTTGGTGTTATCAGCACCACACTCTCCCGAGTGAGCCACGGGCCGGCCCCATATAGATTTTTTTCTTTTTTTTGTCTTTTTGTCTTTTTTCCGTGTCCGGCAACGGATCACAACCCTCAGTGCTGCCCCCGTACCAGACCGGGGACTGGCAACAGGATCGCAACCCTCGGCATTGCTCCGGGAACCGGTCTGTACGTGGGATCCGAACCCTCGGACGGGAGCGCCGCCGCGCTTCCCAAGCGGCGCACTATCCAGTGCGCCACCGGGCCGGCCCCATATAGATTTAATATTCTCTTAGCTCTGGATTCTTTTTCTCAACAAAATGTTTTTGAGATTTTTGAAGTCTGTTCATGTTTTTGTGAGAATCATTAATTCATTCTTTCTTATTGCTGTGCAGTGTCTCATCATATGGTTCCAACATGATTTGTTTAACCATTCCCCTATTGATGGGCACATTTTGTTTGTTTCCAGTTTTTGGCTATTATAAGTAAAGCTGCTACAAACATTCCAATAAAAATCATTGTGTTTTCATTTGTCCTGGGTAAATTCTTGAGAGTGGGATTATTGGATAATAGAGTAGGGATGTGTATAATTTATAAAGAATCCAAAATGGTTTTCTGAAGTGCTTGCTACATTTTTCCCTTCCGCCAGTGATATATGAGAATTCCAAATGTTTCACATCCTTGCTCATATTTATACTGCTACTTTAAAAAATTTAGCCAATTGAGAGGGTGTGTAGTAGTTTCTCAATGTGCTTCTAACTTGCATTTTCTTGATGACTAATTATATTGAGCACCTTTTCATGTGCTTCTTGGCCACTTGTATGTCTTGTGCATCCTCTTTTTGCCCATTTAAAAAATTAAGTTATCTTTCTATTATTGATTTTTGGTAGTTCTTTATATATTCTGATCCAAGTCCTTTATCAGATGTATGTGTCATGAATATTTTCCAGTTCGTGGGTTATTTATTTTCTTAATGCTTTTGATGAACACAAGTTTTTAATTTTAATGAAATCCAACTGATAATTTTTCATTTGTGGTTAGAACTTTTTTAAAAAAAATCTTCTCTATAATATCTTTTCCTATCTGAATATCATAAAGTTAACTCAATTTTTTTTTTCTAGAGGCTTTATAGTTTTAACTTTTATGATCATCTCTAACTCTTTGTATGGTGTGAGAAAGAAGTTCAGGCTATTTTTTTTCCCATAAGGATATCTGGTTTTCTAGATCCATTTATGGAAAAGACATTTTCCCCCATTCAAGTGAATTGGCACATTTGTCAACACTCAGTTTTCCATCAAGCATGGAAAACAATTTGTACTCTCTAGTCTAATGAGCTGCTTGTCTATCTACATACTAGTATGGTACCGTCTTAATTACTGTAGCTAATAGTAAACCTTAAAGTCAGGTAGTACAAGTACTTTAATTTTGCTCTTTTTAAAGATTGTTTTGCTATTTCTAATCCTTTTCATTTTCATATAAACTTTTAGAATCATCTCATGAATTTCTATTTTATAATTCCTGGTGTGGTTTTGAATGTAATTTCATTAAATTCATGGACAGATTTGGGGAAAAAATGCCATATTAACAAAACTGAGTCTTCCAATCCATGAACATTGTATATCTCCATTTATTCTCCATTTATTTAGGCCTTTAAGTTTTCTCAGCAATATTTTCTAGTTGTCACTGAAGAAGCCTATATTAGTCTGTTTTCTGTTGCTTATAACAGAATACCTTGAACTGGATAATTTATAAAGAAAAGAGGTTTATTTCTTTCGGTTCTAGAAGCTGAGAGATCCACCACTGAGGGGGCACATCTGGTGAGAACCTTTTTCCTGGTGGGGATTCTTAGTAGAGTCCTGAGGGGGTGCAGAGCATCACATGGTGAGGGTGGCAAAAGTGTGCTACTGTGCTCACTTGGTTTCATCATAAAACCACTTGTGCCACTCCTGTAATAACCCATTTACCCATTAACCTATTAGTCCATGTATGGGTTAATTCATTCATGAGGGCAGAGCCTTCACAATCCAATCACCTCCCAAAGACCCCACTTTTCAAATACCAGTTGGATTTCCCACCTTCTTAACACTGGTGCAATGCAGATTGAGCTTCAATATGAGTTTTGGGGGGACATTCAAGCCATAGCAAAGTCTTTCACATTTTTTGTTAAATTTATTCTTAAATATTTTATGCTTTTTATGATAATGTAAATGGTATTTAAAACTTTTTATTTTTCAATTGTATGCTCCTAGGATATAGAAATATAGCTGATTTTGTCATGTGGATTTTGTAATATGAAATCTTGCAAAATTATGTATTAGTTATATTGATTCTTTATAGATTCCTTAGAGTTTTCTATGAATAAAATTGTCATCTACAAATAAAGGTAGTTTTACTTTTTTTCTAATATTTATGCCTTTTGTTATTATTTTTTTCTTGCCTTAGGATACTAAGACTTCCAGTTCAAAATTAAACAAAAGAGCCATTCTTACCTTGTTTCCAAATTTAGGAGAAATGTGTTAGTCTTTCACCACTAAGTATAATGTTAGCCATGTATCTTTTTTTTTTTTTTAAATGCAATTTATCATATTTAAAGACTTTCCCCTTCTATTCCTGATTTTCCGAATTAATGGATTTTTAAAAAATCTTTTCAAAGATCCCGCTTTGGGCTTTGATTTTATCTGTTTCTCATTTCATTGTTTTCCATTCCTTAATGACTTCTTTTTCCTAATTAATCTTAATTTAATTAGCTCTTCTCTTTTTAGCTTTTTTACTTAGACCCTTAGATCATTATTTTAAATCTTTCTTCTTTTCTAATACTTGTATTACTTGAAGTCTACTTTGATATTAACGTAACCACTAAGCAGATAATTGATCTGAAAATGCTTTATGTCCGTTTCTTTCCTCTGCCAACGTCCTGTTCCTCTTGCTGTTCTTTGCCAGGTGGTGTTAAGTCTGTGGGTGGTGCACAGGTGGCATCATGTGCTTTTGGTCATTTCAGTTTTCTTAAAATTGGACAGTATCGAGACCAATATGCTCAATAGCAGCAAAAGTAGTTTGTTGATTTCAGGTTATATGAATAGGGTGAATTGGCTTTATCTACATTTGGAAATTTTTCTGATCTTTTCTCCCACCGAGCTACTAAAGGTTTCCTCTTGCCAGAGAGAGATTAAAACTGAAAAGTG
>NW_007730353.1:65716-67343 GCF_000696425.1 Galeopterus variegatus
GATAAGAATTGCGGAGTTTAGTTTTCTTTAATTGTCTTGGTTTCAGGATCTTTAAATAGTAAGGAATTCTATGGTGTTTTGATGTGAAATGTGGGAGATTCACTGAATTGAAAGTTTTAGTCTGGGAGCCAGGAGAATGGTATTTTCCGTTTGTTTGTTTGAAATTCCAAATGTATGACCTAAGTCAAGCCATTTAAAATCTATATTAAAGGAAACAAAGATAATGAGGTTTATCCTAACCTATAACTCATGGAATTTTATAACTGAATATGGCCTTACAGATTATCTGCTCCTACCTGGTAATTTTACGTATCAGGAGACTGAGGCTTTAAGAGGCTGAATGACCTGCCTAAAGACATTCAGCTTTTTTTTGTGGCAGGGCTATAATTTGTCCCCTGGACTCTTTTTACCAGTCTAATGTGATTTTTACTCAAACATAATAAATTTAGGGAGCATTTAAAAAACACCAAGAGTTCAGAATAATGAGTCTATTCATATACATTGGCTGATGTAAAGTGTTAAATGATTTAAACATTTTTTTTTTCCTTTTTGTCTTTTTTCGTGTCCGGCAACGGATCGCAACCCTCAGTGTCACGCCCGTACCGGACCGGACCGGCAATGGGATCTCAACCCTCGGTGTCGCACCCACACCTCGCTCAGCCAGTGAGCAGGAACCGGTCTGTATGTGGGATCCGAACCCTCGGCGGGAGCGCCGCCGCACTCCCAAACGGCGCACTGTAGCAGTGCGCCACCGGGCCGGCCCGAATGACTTAAACATTTAAAAAAATGCTTTTACATGAACTTCAAAGAGCAGTATTTATCTTTTATAGTTGATTTTAAANATAGCAAAGTCTTTCACATTTTTTGTTAAATTTATTCTTAAATATTTTATGCTTTTTATGACAATGTAAATGGTATTTAAAACTTTTTATTTTTCAATTGTATGCTGCTAGCATATAGAAATATAACTGATTTTGTCATGTGGACTTTGTAATATGAAATCTTGCAAAATTATCTATTAGTTATATTGATTCCTTATAGATTCCTTAGAGTTTTCTATGAATAAAATTATGTCGTCTACAAATAAAGGTAGTTTTACTTTTTTTCTAATATTTATGCCTTTTGTTATTATTTTTTTCTTGCCTTACTGTACTAAGACTTCCAGTTCAAAATTAAATAAAAGAGCCATTCTTACCTTGTTTCCAAATTTAGGAGAAATGTGTTAGTCTTTCACCACTAAGTATAATGTTAGCTGTGTATCTTTTTTTTTTTTAAATGCAATTTATCATATTTAAAGACTTTCCCCTTCTATTCCCGATTTTCCAAATTAATGGATTTTTAAAAAATCTTTTCAATGATCCAGCTTTGGGCTTTGATTTTATGTTTCTCATTTCATTGTTTTCCATTCCTTAATGACTTCTTTTTCCTAATTAATCTTAATTTAATTAGCTCTTCTTTTTTTAGCTTTTTTATGTAGACCCTTAGATCATTATTTTAAATCTTTCTTCTTTTCTAATACTTGTATTACTTGAACTCTACTTTGATATTAATGTAACCACTAAGCAAATAATTGATCTGAAAATGCTTTATGTCCGTTTCTTTCCTCTGCCAACGTCCTGTTCCTCTT
>NW_007730353.1:68836-69842 GCF_000696425.1 Galeopterus variegatus
AAAAAAATGCTTTTACATGAACTTCAAAGAGCAGTATTTATCTTTTATAGTTGATTTTAAATTCAAGCAACTATGCCAAAAGAGGCCCATAAATCTTTGTCAAGTACAAAATAATATTTAAAGATCATTTTTTCTTTATTATTGATGTAACAATATCAACTTTTATAGCTTTCACAGATTACAAATGTTTCATTTCATCCTCACAAATAGTATTATAAATACAATAGCTAATACTTATCGTGTGCTCTTCTCAGTGCTTTTATCTGTTACCTTTATCCTTAAAACAACTCTAGTTACTATTACTATTGTCATTTGTTATTATTATTTATGATTATTATCCTCATTTCCTCTGATAAGGAAACCGAGGCAGAGCTGGAACTGTAACAGAGTTAAAGTAACTCGTTCAAGGTCACATAGCATTTAAGGAAGCAGAGCTGGAACCTGCTGCCCCTAGAATGGGTTACTTTAGCCACTTTGTTTGTAGTGCTCTCAGGTGGGCAGGGCAAGGGTACAGATTGTTCTTTATCTTTTTCCCACAAGGAATTCTTTTTTTTTTTTTTTGCTGCTGCCATTTTCTTCTCTCAAGTCCATACGATGCATTATACAACTCAGCACTGGCCGTATCTAAGGTGGGAAGAACATTTCTCAAGATATTAAGCAAACTCAAGATAATTTTTCTTTTAACTAAAAAGAGATACAATCTTTAGTGATCATTTCTTGACTTTGCTAAATTTGAGCCTTCAAATTAAGCAATTAGGTATTTAGACAATACACCTTGTTTTCTACTTCAGCAACTTCTGTTAAAAATAGATCTTTCCTCTGTTACCACAATCAATTTGCCAGAATTTATTTTGGAAAAAATATTTATTTATAATTTTACATAATTATTTGTTTTCTATATGCTGGAAAAAATAAGAAATTAGAACAGCAGAGATGAACCAAACTTGGAGACTCATTGGATGTAATATGGGTGGAAAGAAATGAGTTCAGGAGGATGGAATAGGGC
>NW_007730353.1:70046-75011 GCF_000696425.1 Galeopterus variegatus
TGGAGACTCATTGGATGTAATATGGGTGGAAAGAAATGAGTTCAGGAGGATGGAATAGGGCGAGATGGACAGGTTTGCAGGTGAGGATAATGGGTTCAGTTTTATATTTTATAACATTTATTATTTATGGGACACTACTCTGTGAATACGTGGGCACTTCAAGAAGTTCATGAAAAGATTTGTATTATCTTTTAATTCTATTTTTCTGTAAACTTCTGAAGTGCTCTTGTGTTTTATGTTAATTCTCACAACTACCTTAATAAGCAGGTACCATTCTATAGATGTGGAAACTGAAGCTGAGAGAGGAGACAGCAAAGTCTCATAACAAGCAGTGGCAGATCTGGAACCTGAAACCAGATCTATCTGGCACTAAGGAATGTGCTCCTAATTATCCTGCCCTACTGCCTGTGAGGTGCATGTGGGACCGTCTTGTAGAGATGTCCACTGGGCAGCTTAAATACAAGTCTGGAATTGAGGGTTAGGAATGAATACATAGGTAACCGTAGAATGCAAGCGGCCCTTAAATGAAAGATTAGCTGAAAAGAAGAAAAAGACAAATTGCTGCTTTGGACGAATTTAGGTGAGAGGTAACTTCATGACAGAGAAGGCAAGGAAGTGCTGGGACATATTGGTGTACAGACAAGGAACGTGTTAGTCATGAGTTACAGATGAGTTTATTGCCGTCACGTCTGGCATCATGAGAATAAATTGTTATTGATTACATTCATAATCTTAGGCCCTTTCAGAATAAAAGCATCACTTAGTTAAGATGTATGACATGAAGAAATGGCATTCAGTATGTGCTTAAAAAGCTACTCTATTGAGAAAAGCCAATTTTGAAAACTTTCTCTCTAAGAAGGTCTTTATGACAACTGTACCAACCAAGGAAATGACTTTATCATATACAATAAATTTGGACTGCACCTATAATGTTATCTGTCTCCAGTCAAATGATCCATACTAAGACAAGTGTAATAGGTAGGATTGTTTTTCTTTTCTATTTACAGTTGTCTATGATGGTACATCATAGTACACATTGAATCCTTAATGATCCTCCAAGACACCTTCCCTCCTTTGGGGATAATACTGTGGACCCTGTAGTTTGAATCTGGATGAGAACTCTGTATGTGCTAGTGCCATATAGAAAATACAACATCATAGTCCCGGCCTGCTGAATGCTCAGGCCCTACCCACTACTGGGATCAGGGATCTTGATCTTAAAATGCATAAAATAACATGTGGAAATAAAGAGTGTGTCACTTGCCTGGTTATGTTCTGTTACTTTAAAAAGTTTTAGTCTTGAATGTCAGTGAACCCCCATGTGTTTTTTTCAGCCTCCCACCTCCCATTGAACTAACCCACAGAGAGTTTTCCTCATTTCCTCTTACTGTCCTCTTCTTATGTAGGACTTCAAGTCATTAATCAAAATCATCACCAAAAATAATATTTTTCCATCTATCCTGTTTTTTACTCTCTTTAAGAAAATTTTTATATTCAGAAAAATGTGAGTTTTCCATTTCTTTTTTTTTTTTTTCCCCTTTTTGTCTTTTGTCGTGACCGGCAACGGATCGCAACCCTCAGTGTCGCGCCCGTACCGGACCGGGACCGGCAACGGGATCGCAACCCTCGGTGTTGCTCCCGCACCTCGCTCAGCCAGTGAGCGGCCGGTCTGTATGTGGGATCCGAACCCTCGGCGGGAGCGCCGCCGTGCTTCCCAAGCGGCGCACTGTAGCAGTGTGCCACCAGGCCGGCCCGAGTTTTCCATTTCTAAGAAGCAACCTGAAATGAGGATTTTTGACCTTCTTTCTTTCACTTTTCTTCTTGGTAAGCACTGAGGGTCCTGGGTTTCATTTTAGTTCCATCAGGAACTAACTGTGTGACAGTGGGAACATACTCAGATACCCTGATCTTCAATTTCCTCATCTGTGAAATGGGGACCTTAATGCTCTAGACTGTGAAGATGAAATGAGATATCTCTTCCACGTCTAGCATGTTTCCTGGTGTCCAGTAAGCATCTGGTACATGCTTGTGTCTTTCCTGTCTTCTCTCCCTCTCTTTATGACTTATACATCACTTCCTCTTTCTCCTGCTGGAAAGTAGAGGACTGAGGACAATCATTTTGTGTCTGGGTAGAGCACGGGAGAGACTTTCCTTTGGTTCTGCCTCTTATGCATTTTCGTTGGTATCCACCGCAACCCCGGCTCAGTGACTTGTCAAGGTAGTGCTCTGCTGTGCCACTGCATGTTTCTCCCAAATCTTCCTTTCTGTTGCTTCTGCCTTTTCTCTACTGTTTAGAGTGGGCTCGAGGATTGCTACATCTGAAAAAGAGAAAACGATAAAAAGACAGATAAAGGGATGGGAGTTGACTGGTTCTTGAAAACCTCTACTGCAATTCTGTGTATGTCTAGAAACTGGGGAATTCATGTGTGTATCATACAATGTTTGCCTGCCAGAGCAATTCTTTAGAATGGAAGTTTCGATCTTTTTTAAAATGGGGCACCCATCTGGATGCTATTCCTGTGCTTGGTATACTTCCTTGGAAGCAGAGGTAAGATGGATTGCAAGTTACGGATAATTGTTAGCACCTCTAACTATACATCTCCCCTCTCTCTCTCTTATACAAGACATGCAGGTGAGTTTGAATGAGGTTATTATGGGCACAGCCTTTAATCCATCCTTACGTATAAGGAAAGTGAATCATCCTCAATACCTGGTACTTTTTTAAAATAAAAATTTACTTGACTCATGCCTCACAACTGATTGTACCCTGGGTCTCAATACTGTGGCTAGTTACAAATTGCTGCCTTGGAAAGATCTGTTAATCATCTGTAAAGTAAGATGGTTAGGTTTGGTGATTTCTAAGGTTGCTTTAACTTTCTATGTTTTCCTCTCATTGGGCTTCTGGGTACCAGATCATCCTGGTACTGGATGGCTAGATTGTTTTGGAGAGACCTAGTGTTGTGGGTTGAATTCTGTACCCGCCTCCCTGAAATATGTGGTCAAATCCTTACCCCTGGTACCTGTGAATGTAATCTTATTTAGAAATTGTGTTTTTCACATGTAGTCAAGTCAAGATGAGATCATACTGGATTACGGTGGACCTTACTCCAATGACTGATGTCCTTATAATAAGAGGGGAACCTGAACAGACACAGACAAGGGAGGAATGCTGTGTGACCATGGAGGTGGAGATTGGAGTGATGCAGCTACAAGCCAAGGAACGCCAAGAATTTCCAGCAACCTCCAGAAGAGTTTCTCTCAGATCCTACAGACGGAACCAACCCTCCTGACACCTTTATTTTGGACGTCTAGCTTCCAAAACTTTGGGACAACAAATTTCTACTGTTTTAGACCACCCAGTTGGTGGTAATTTGTTGAGGCAGCCCTTAGGAAATTAATATAACTTGTAAACCTCAGGTTTAGTTGATTCTTTTTTTTTTTTATTTGTCTTTTGTCTTTTTCCGTGTCCAGCAACGGATCGCAACCCTCACTGTTGTCCCCGCACCGGGCCGGGGACCGGCAACGGGATCGCAACCCTCGGTGTTGCTCCCGTGCCTCGTAATAACTTCGTATAGCATACATTATACGTCCCCGCACTGGGCCGGGGACCGGCAACGGGATCGCAACCCTCGGTGTTGCTCCCGCGCCTCGCTCAGCCAGTGAGCGGGAACCGGTCTGTATGTGGGATCCAAACCCTCGGTATGCGGGATCTGAACCCTCGGGCGGGAGCTCCGCCGCGCTTCCCAAGCGGCGCACTATCCAGTGCGCCACCGGGCCGGCCCAGGGTTAGTTGATTCTGATCTATGTTTAAAGTTTGGTGTTCGGTCATCCTCTGTGTACTCTGTAGCAGGATGTGTCTCTCCAGCAGGCGTGGCCATGAGAACCTGATCTGTGTGTGGGGCTTCTTCCCCCAGCTTCTCCCCATGGAAAGGCTCCAGTCTTTCTGGTCTTTCTAAGGCACTTGCTTTTCAGTTCGCCTGGAAGTTGATTCCCATAGATTCTCTTGACCAGCTCCTACTGTGGTTCTTCTATGGGAGTTCAAACCTAGATTGGAAAGGAGAAGAGATTTTAGAAAATAATTCCTGGCTCTCTTTAGCTGATATAATTTTAATTTATAATTTTCATGTCAGGGTGATTACCAGGAAATTGTTAAGAAAAAAAAGAATTATCCAACAATCTCATGACAGTGTCATTTTATACTGATGGGGTAATTTGTCCCTTTAGAAAGAACTATTTCTTGAGTAATTATTTTGGGTACTAAGTGACAGGCTCAGACTATTTTGGGACTTTGTGGCCTTGTCTTATGACATGCGTTTACCTTGAGGATAATGCATGTGGCAGGTATCACCCATGACTCACTCCTCTTCCAGCAGTTCACGGCACTGTTCATGTCTTTAGCAGAAAGCAGCTGATGACAAGATTGGATGGGAAGACTTGCTGCCAATGTGACTCTTACGTAACACTGGCATAAAGGGTTGTCCCTGTTCCTTACTAAGCATCTTTTCACTCAAACTAGATGTTTTTTGGTGATAGCCCAGCAAATTCACTAGGCATGGGGAAATATGCAATAGCCAAGCATTACATTTAATAGTTTTATACAAGGCTTCCAATTTGAAGATGCCTCACTTAAACTAATGTGGATTTAAATAACGTTATCTTTATTTATGGTTCCTAAAATGCACCTTTAATAAACTATGTGTTAATTTGTGCAAAAAGGAGTAAAGAAGCTTGGCTTATTTAAATTTATTAAAAAATATTTATAAAAACCCTTTCAAAATTTACAAAACACAACACATTTTCAGGTTGAGGACAAATGCATTAATATTCAAATCTTCCAGCTTCCAAATTCTGTCTTGTCCCTGCCTTCTCCCAAAGAACCTTCATTTGAGAGTTTATTGTGTGTCCCATCTCACCTTTTGGTGGCCTGGGTTCTAATTCCAAATTTTCCACAGATTCTCTCTGTTT
>NW_007730353.1:75228-77828 GCF_000696425.1 Galeopterus variegatus
GTGCAAAAAGGAGTAAAGAAGCTTGGCTTATTTAAATTTATTAAAAAATATTTATAAAAACCCTTTCAAAATTTACAAAACACAACACATTTTCAGGTTGAGGACAAATGTATTAATATTCAAATCTTCCAGCTTCCAAATTCTGTCTTGTCCCTGCCTTCTCCCAAAGAACCTTCATTTGAGAGTTTATTGTGTGTTCCATCTCACCTTTTGGTGGCCTGGGTTCTAATTCCAAATTTTCCACAGATTCTCTCTGTTTCAAAATCCATAGCTAATCTGTGAGTGCCAAAATTTTTCAATGTTTAGGAGATGGAAATGCTATTTTAGTTAATATTGCCTTTTGAAAAAAAAGCTCTATGCAGACAAGGATGATACGTCCAATACTTACTGTGCCCATCAAGGGTATGAGTGTTCATCTTTAGAAGATAATTCTTATTATTTCCATTTTATATGAAGGAATTAACATTCAGATAGGTTAAATTACTTGCTCCCAAATGTATAAAACATGAGCCAGACAGGAAGATTCTTCCATTCTGAGGGCCAACTGATTTTATATCAAGAGTTGATAGTTTGAGAATTTTGGATAGAATCTTAGCATGAAATGCAATACTACTAATTAATGAATTTTATTTATTTTGGCCAATGCACAAATTAATTACTTTACTATCTATTAGCTACAGACTTTTTAGCTCCTTAGAGGTTTTCAAAATGTGAAGAAAACCTCAAGCCAAATACCCCCAAGCAAAACACACTGCATTTTTTTCCCCCTGATAATGGAATTTTACAGACATCATTTTCCCAGCTGTCAGAGTGTGATAAAAGGCTTGGGTTTAAAACTTGACCTAAGACTTACCTGGGTCTTGCCCAACAGAAGTGTGTGTTTTACTAAATTAACAACAGATCCCAAAGCCAGAAAGAAAAAGCAAAGTAACCACCAAAGTCAGCATTTTGTCCCCATAACTTGCAGGTATATGAGGACCACAGAAATCAGCCTAACACAATTTTTCCATTTTTCTTCTCTCAAGTTCTGGGATGGCAACTGCTGGTTTCAATTTGTCTGGATTTCATCTTTCAGAGATGTCAAGAATTTTAGTGGATACAAAGAGAGAGCCCTGCATTCACATAAAATGCTAAATGGGATTTTGAATGGCAGGAAACACAACAATGTTTTATCCATTCAATAAATGAAAATTTGTATATAATGAAAATAGTAATACTTAATATTAGTATTCTCAGTTCATAAAGTGCTCTTGTTTCATTCTCACAATAATCCTGTAAAGTGGCTGAGTTGTTGAGCTGTAGTGGCACTCGACACACACACACACACACACACACACACACGTAAACATGCATAAACATACATATATATATTCAGTTTTCTCTCACATAAAAAATGCCCTATCTCCTCGAACTGTTACTCCTATCTTATACTTTGCTCAATTCTAAAATTCTTGAAAAGGTGGAGCGTACCCGTGACTGTCCTTGATCCTTTACTACCACTCCATGAAATCTGGTTTAATCTTTACCATTATAGAACGTTCTCTAGCTATTAATGACTTCATTGTTGCCAAATCTAGTGGATTTTTCTCTACGTTTATCATCCAAAGCGCTTTCTCTTCATAGTTTTGGATTCTGTTGCTCAGTTTCATCTTTTCCCCATTCAGTCTTTCTTTTAAGTGCTCCTTACGAAACCTATGGCGATGAATTTTCACGGCCATTCTCTCTCCGATGTCTTTGCTGGTTCCTCCTTCCTTTCTTCTGGAACATGCATATAGGGCCTCTTGGGGGTGGGAGGAGGAGGCAGGTGGTGAAGCAGTAATTTCACCTGTTTCTGTTCCTCCTCCTCTCCCACTTTCTAAAGCAGACATCCATGTTCCACACTGTCCCCTTCCCTCTTGGTTGATGACTGCCCCTCCTGTAGGTATACAGGATGCGAATCCCGTGGCTTTCTGTCCACGAGAAATTGACTTCCAAATGCACACCCTCTTGTCTCCAGTTTACAAAGAAGAGGTGTGCCTTTTCCTTTTCAAGACCAATCCTTGTTCACGATCCTATCCCCTTCTGCTCGTTCTGGGAATAAAAGCATACTTCATTGATTATTTCCTCTCTTTCTGATATTTTCAACCTATCCTCATTGGTTTGTTTGGAGCATGCACACATGCTCCAGTCTCTCCAACCCCTGAAAATGCCTGCCTCTACTCATGTCCTCTCTAACCACCGTCCCATCTCTTTGTCCCAGCAAGGCCAAGCTTCAGCATGGAAGAGTCTACTGATGCTCTATTTCCTCTCCTTTTAACTCATTGATTGAAGGTTTACTGCCAGCCTCAGGGCTCTGGTTGCCTCCCATCAGCAATGTTACTTAATTTCTCAGCTGTGCTCGACATTGTTCCCCACTCCTTCCTTTTCCAGACTTTGATGGTGTCCATCACACCGCTCTCCACTGGTGTCTGGTCATTCTCTGTCTCCTTTGGGCTCTCCTCCTTTCTCACTCCCCAGGTTGTTTTCTTGCCTCTCTTTCACCACCCCGGCTCTCAGTCTTCCCCTTGTCCACCCGTTTTTCCTCTCTCTTCATTGATTTTTTTTCACTTGCCTGCAAGTTT
>NW_007730353.1:78255-80260 GCF_000696425.1 Galeopterus variegatus
CACTCCCCAGGTTGTTTTCTTGCCTCTCTTTCACCACCCCGGCTCTCAGTCTTCCCCTTGTCCACCCGTTTTTCCTCTCTCTTCATTGATTTTTTTTCACTTGCCTGCAAGTTTGAACCCAACTTTGACGCCGTGGTATAAATGGCAGGTACCGTTCACAGGCCAGAGACCTCCCATGGAGTGGCCATGTCCATGGCCTTAATGTCTTCTTTCTTGCTCATTCAGTAACATGTGTTAGAAGACAAGTCAGTGAGAGTGGTTACTACTGGAATCACCTTGAATCAGTATGAAATTCTGAGAAAAAAATAACTTGCAAATCTCAGTACTTTGACCTTTTTTAGTGACAGATTACTGGAGACACACCTCACAATTGGTTGGATCACAGTGTATCATGACAACATGTTTAGGAAAGTCTGTTAGGACTTTGAATGATTGTTGAATTGATTTGCATTTAATGTTAGTAATCTTATAGTTACTTCCTGGAGAATTTTGAAGAAAAAAATTATTATTTTTTGATCCCCGAAAGGGGATCCCCAAAAGGATATCATTAATATAGATATCTACTTATTTATCTTACAAAAGAGTAAAATCCTTACTCTGTAAGCATCATGGATTGGAGGAACTGAGCCATGAGAAAAGTAATCTGTCTGGATCTTGGTGGTTTTAAATATCCAAGAGTCCTATATTACAAAGAACAGCTTCTAAGGGAACAAAGGTATTATCATTCAGATTATCAGGTATTTTCAGGTAATATTCAGGTATTAAAGAGACCTT
Organism: Galeopterus variegatus; assembly: GCF_000696425.1. NCBI lineage: Eukaryota > Metazoa > Chordata > Mammalia > Dermoptera > Cynocephalidae > Galeopterus > Galeopterus variegatus. Next base: position 79,030 of record NW_007730353.1, read on the forward strand.
CAAAGGATAAAGCTCCTGGGAAAGTAAGTTTCTGGAAGCTGGAGAAAACTGAACAGAATGCCACACATTACTTTGAGTTGCTCTGTTAAGTTACAGTATCTTAAAACTTAGATAGGAAAAGATTAGAGATTTATGTGGATCGGGGCAGCTTAAGTCCTGAAAAGTTACATATCTGGAAGACATCTTCTCACGGTGGCTTATAGGATAACTTTGAATTTCATGACCTCAGTGAGCATAAAATCTGAATGGAGAGATAATGTACTGTTCTCTAAAGGCTGAAAGCAAGCACATTCTTTTTTTTTTCTTATTATTTTCATAATAACTTGAAGCAAATACTTCAGTCGTGATGCACTATTACATATGTTTTTCCTTTAATATTTAAAGCTTACAAGGTTAAATTTAACCTAGGAATTTACATGGACCCAGCTCATATTTACTAATACTACTGTTTCCCCCTCTAGTGGTCTCTGTCTACTTCTCTTTTTAGCTTACTTCATTAAAAGCATGCAACAATTCTGCTTTAGCAAACTTGCCACTTTTTCTCAGCAACATTAGACTAGAAGCTTTTTAAAAGGCAGGAAACATGTTATGTACTTCTATCCTTCAAGTGCTTTATGCATATTGATGTGTAATAAATAATCTTAAAAAGTTTTTGTCCCATCAATGAGTAAAACTTTTACAGGATATATATATATATATATATATATTTAAATATCTCATTATCCTATTAACCAGAGATAATTCCTGTCAACAGTTTTGTATATATTGGAGGTTGGCAAACCTTTTCTGTAAATGGACAGATAGCAAATTTTAAAAAAATAATAATAAATAATAAAATAAATTAAAAAATAAATAAAATTAAAAAATAAAACTTTGTGGGCCCTATGGTCTCTGTCACAACCACTCAACTCTGCTATTGTGGTGCAAAAGCAGCTATACACCATATGTGCTGGTTTCTAAACAATGTGTGTGGCTGTGTTCCAATTAAACTGTATTTACAAAAATATGAGGTTAGATTCAGTCTGTAAGCTCTAGTTTTCTGATTCCTGGTATAGACTTTAAGATATACACATGCATAGTGGTTTTTAAAAATGGCATCATTGAATTGTATTGTAAAAGGTAATTTAGAACTTTGAAATAGGCGACAGAGATTCCTTTCAATGGAATATTGGAGCCTGTGGGAGAATGTCTGTCCTATAGGGCATGGATTCTCAATCACCAGCAAGGAAAT
>NW_007730353.1:80770-84834 GCF_000696425.1 Galeopterus variegatus
TTTTTAAAAATGGCATCATTGAATTGTATTGTAAAAGGTAATTTAGAACTTTGAAATAGGCGGCAGAGATTCCTTTCAATGGAATATTGGAGCCTGTGGGAGAATGTCTGTCCTATAGGGCATGGATTCTCAATCACCAGAAAGGAAATAAAAATTGGATCCTGAGGAGCAGGAAAAAAAAAAAAAATCTCAGCTATTAAAATGGTTTGTAGCACTTCAAAGTTCAACTCTGTCCAACGAAATTGTATTCTTTAATATTTAATTTGGGAGCTGTCTGGGAGGTGGCAAGATTGGGAAAAAGCTGGTTTTGTGTCTATTTGTAAATTTATTTCAATATTCATTTGCTCTATGTAAATTTGTGGTTCTTTAATTTCTTTGAATTGGTTGTAACATCTGCTTGTTTCCTTCATTTAATAACTAATAATGAATTAAATAAAAATCTTTGACATGCATTTATTTTATACCTGCAGGAGACTCATGGTTTTACTCTTATTAAAAAATATAATTTAACAGTTTCCCCTGGCTCGTAACAGTTCTTTTTTACTTGAAAGTTTATCAAAAATCTTTTTTACTTGAAAGTTTATTAAAAATCTTTCCATCTCATTACACATTTTAAAGATTGTAAATATTCCATTAAATGAATATATCATATGTTTAACAATTTATCTTTTACTGTTAGAAAACAATGAATAACTTTTTATGAACAAGCATAGATTCCTCTCTTAAAAACACACAGTACACGGAAAGTCATAAGGTGTCTCAAAAGCCTGTTACTTAATTTTTTTTGGCATAGTGCTTGTTTGCTTTTGGTTCCACATTGACTTTTTCAAGGACATGGGCCAGTGGACATAAAGGCCAGTGCTATTTTCATGGCTCTATTTCTTGACAGAAGGTTGCATGTGTCGCTTGGGTGAATCTAAAGATCATTTGGGGAAAAGCACTAAGCTCTGGCTTAGAGGTACACATGAGGTTTAGGACACTGAGTACACTTTGATACTTTACTTGGCTCAAAGTACCTGGTCAAGGTTCTCATTTGGCTTGTAGTTTATTTCAGGAGCATAGAATGGCTACTGTTTCTGTGAGCCTTACATCTATGTTGCCAGCCTCTCCTATCCCTCTCTTCACCCTTTTGGTGCACTGTGAATAACTTCTGGCCCTTAAGATGAACGTTTTATATTCCCTATAAAGTTTAAAATTTAAGCCAAAATTTTAGAAATGAATCTTCTCAACTTTTATCCACCCTGAAAACTGTGTGTAGCTCTTCGGTTAAGCCTTCCCTTCCTTCATTCCTTTCTTGCACTCTCTCCCTCCACCAGTCCTGCTCTTTGTGATTGCCAGTGACTTTGGACAGAAAGTGCCTATTCTCAGAATAATTTTTTTAACTTCCTTTCAGGAAGCCAAATAAATAAATCTTTCACGAAGAAGGGGAATGCAAAAGGCAAAATAAAATGAAATTTTAAAAGTGGAAATTAATTACAAAACCAGAGTAATGAGATGAAAGTCAGCCCACCCCAATATCCTATAAGACAAGGCTGTTGTTGTCTGCAATAATATTGTGTCCAATATATTAATAACTTTTTTCTCATTCTATTACAAAACAATATAAAATGTGACACTTTCAAGAGTACTTTATAAAATGATGCTAACTTAAATGCAGAGGCAAGAAAAATGATACAGATCTCTGATTTTTAAACTGAAGAACATTCTAAGTTTTCACTTTTGGCAAAATCTATTCAACATTTGAAGAAGCAATCCTTTGGTAAGAGTCTGCAATTCCTTTAGCAATTTCTCTGCCTACAACAGCATCTAAATTAGCTGTTTATTTTATTTTATTTTTTGGGGGGGCGGCTGGCCAGTGCAGGGATCTGAACCCTTGGCTTTGGTGTTACAAGGTGGCGCTTTAACCAGCTGAGGTAACTGGCCTGCACTACAGCATCTAAACTAAACACTTGCTTTTAAAAAATATGAAAATGGGTTTTATCTTTGTTAAATAAATGCACCTTGCAAATTAATAACAAAATGTTATTAATGACAAACAGAGAAACTAATCCTAAGGTGGTCAAAATGTATTTTACAAGCATACTTACATCAATAACAATCAAATTGCCAATTAAAATGTATTTTTTAACATCTTAGCCATTTTTAGGTGTACAGTTCAGTGGCATTAAGCACCTCCACATTGTTGTGGAACCATCACCACTATCCATCTCCAGAACACTTTCATCCTTCTCCTAGCCCCTGGCAGCCAGCATTCTACTTTTTTGTTGCTGTGAATTTGACTGCTTTAAGTACCTCCATATAAGAGGAATCATTTGCTATTTATCTTTTTGTGACTAGTTTATTTCACTGAGCATGATGTCTTCAAGGTACATCCATGTTGGAGCATGAGTCAGAATTCCCTTCCTTTTTAAGGCTGAATAATATTCCATTGTAATACTCCTCACCTATAGAAAAGAATGAAGTCCTACCATTTGCAGCAATATGGATGAGCCTGGAGAAAATTGTGTTAAGTGAAATAAGCCAGACATGGGCTGAGCCCGTGGTGCACTCGGGAGAGTGCGGCGCTGGGAGAGCAGCAGCGCTCCCGCCGCGGGTTTGGATCCTATATAGGGATGACCGGTGCGCTCACAGCGCTCACTGGCTGAGCGTGGTGCGGCCGGTCTCAAAAAGGACAAAAAAAAAAGAAATAAGCCAGACATGGAAAGAGAAATACTGCATGTTCTCACTCATAACTGGGGGATAAGAAGGAAGGAAAGACAAAGAAAGATATAGAAAGAAAAAAAGAAAGAAAAAGAAAAGACCACAACAATATGTTGAACTTTCAGAAGGAGAGAACAAAGCTAAGGATACTAGAGATGGTGGGGGAGGGGGGTTGGGGACTGACAGGTTGGGTAAAGGGCATAAAGAAAAATTACAATTTGTAATAATGAATATGCTAATAATAAAAAATAATATTCCATTGTATGTTGAGATCACATTTTGTTTATCCATTTATCTGTTGATGGACACTTGAGTTACTTCTACCTTTTGGCTATTGTGATTAATGTTGCTATGAACATAGGTGTACACATGTTTAAGTCCCTGATTTCAATTCTTTTGGATATATACCCAGAAGTGAAATTGATGGATCATACTGTAATTCTATTTTTAATTTTTCGAGGAACTACCATACTGGCTACACCATTTTACATTCCCTCTAACAGCACACAAGGGTTCTGATTTCTTCACATCCTCACTGGTAACCTCACTTGTTATTTTCTATTTTTTTGAAAGTTGCCATTCTAATAGGTATGAGGCAGTATTTCATTGTGGGTTTAATTTGCATTTCCCTAATGATTAGCAATGTTGATTATCTTTCCATGAGCTTATTTGTCATTTGTATATAATTTTTGGAGAAACGTCTATTCGAGTCCTTTGTTCATTGTAAAAACCAGGTTTGTTTTTGTTGAGTTTAAGCACATGCTTTTGTATATACATGTAGAAGATTAAGTTCAACAAACTGATGATGGCCATAGGAATTTTTACATGCAATATCCAGAAAAATTCCCTGGATAGTTTAGATAATTACCCAATTGATTATTGAAAGAACTCCCTTGAAGGTATGGAAATAATACATGCTTTTTGTTTGAAGATAAGACTTATTTCCAGTGAGATCACCCATCCACAAAATTCATTTGGGCTCATCCTAAAGAAAATCAGTCACTTAAAGGATGTACAGGCTAATTTACAATGAATGCTTGTGAATATGGCTAGAAGATAGTTGACTGAAATAATTCTGCAACACATCAGGTACATATTAGCAGGTGCCAAATGAAGGGCAAGTCCTTGGATGGTAAAGAGATGAAACTCCTCTTTCAGTTAAGGTTTCAGCAATGAGTCCTTCTGTGGATAGTTTGTTAGTATCCCAGTGAAGAATGCTAAAAGTGCTAACTTGTCCTTAAATTGAGAAAAGGAAAGTTGAGGAGTGGGTACTGGGAACTGAGGTATACTTCAGGTTGAACTGAAGGGTCAGATAGCTTTGGCTTTAAGCACAGGAGCTTAACTTACTTCTTTAAACCTAAGCA
>NW_007730353.1:85661-98032 GCF_000696425.1 Galeopterus variegatus
AAAAACCAGAAGGAAACTACTTTTTCTCTTTTCTCCCTACACCTACATACTTTTCCCAAGGCAAGGTGGGGAAATGGCGAAGCTGTGGGTGGGGGATGGGGAGGAATGCTGGGGGAGAAAATCAGCAGTTCATATTCAGGTTGTTCTTGCTTAGAATATTCATCCTCCTCCTTTTCACCTATCCTGTTCTCCTTTCCCCTTAAGCTTTGGCTTAAATCCTCCCTCTTCAATGTACTTACTCATCTTTCTAGACCGCAGCCCTCGTAATTTATTCCATACAGTTTAATGCTGAATGTTTTGCAATTGCTGTAGGACTAAAAGAAAAATCGCCTAGTCCAAACTCTTGTTCCAGGCTAGAATTTCTGAGGCATCCCTGTCGAGCGTTTAACTCAGTAGTCTTCAGGTGTGATTCCTTCGTTCAGCAACATCAGGATCAAGTGGAAACTTGTTAAAAATGCAAATTCTCAGGTGCCTCTGTAGACCTCTGAATCAAAAACTCTGGGGTCAGGTACAGAATCTGTGCTTTAACAAGCTCACCAGGAGCTTCTGATGCACTCTCTGTTGGAGAATCACCGATTTAACCTTGGTTATCTGGTGGAAGGAAAAGCTAGCTAATAGAAGTGATCTCAGTGTGTACGTGCCTATTGTCTATGCTGCAATACCTCTACATGGCAGGTGCTCATGATCTCATAAAGCAGCCCAGCTGTCTTTGGAAAATTTTGACTTATATTGGTCTGAAGTCTAACTCCGACATCTTCTAACCGTTACTCATAATTTAGTTTCCTGCAGCCATATGGAAGAAAGTCAAATCCCCCCTCCAATTGACATCTTTAAAATATTTCAATACATTGTATTACTATCATTTGCATCTCCCTGCTCTTCTCTTATGCAGGCTAAAAGTGGCATGACTTTTGAGTTCCTCCACTGTCTTGCTCGCACACCACTGAGCATAGTCGCATTTGTTTATATCTCTCTTTAAAGAGCTCTGCATGGAACTGAATGCTGTAGTCCAAGGTCTGACGAGCTAGACTAGAGTGGTTAGTAACTCCTTGCTTCTGGATACTATACTTCCATTAATGTAGGCTAATACGGTCTTAGTTAGTTTGTTTTTTGGTGGCCACACTGTTAATACAAAGCATTTTGTCAACTGAAATTCTTTGTTATTTATCACCCCAATTTTGGTCTTTTTTAAAACAGATATTAGTACTATATCATATCTTCTCTGTGCTGTATCTGTAGGGGCAGTTCCTTCGATGCAAGTGTGTAATTATGTCCTCTGTCATTTACTCGTATGTCATTATTGTCATTATTATATATCTAATGATTAGTTACTTGACTATCTGGTGATTAACTGACACAGTTTCCTTTTTTGGTGGAATATATGTCTACCATACCTTAGAGCATGTCCCAGACCACATAGTAAGTATTCAGTAAATAATACTTCAGAAAATTTTTATCGATGTGTCAGTAGAAATATTCAGTGCAGAAGAGGAAGGTCATCTTTTTCTTGAATTCTATAAAAGATCTTCCCAGACCACATAGTAAGTATTCAGTAAATAATACTTCAGAAAATTTTTATCGATGTGTCAATAGAAATATTCAGTGCAGAAGGGGAAGGTCATCTTTTTCTTGAGTTATATAAAAGATCGTCCTTGCCACTAGATTTATTCCTTCTGCACTGACAAGTTGTAAGTAAATAAAAGTAAAAACACCACTTGTTTTTAGTAGCAAATATTCAGTAGCAAATATTGTTCTTCAGAGTTGTCTCATTTGGGTTATGATATTCTCAATCAGTCTGTAATCTGTCAAAATAGTATTCTAGTTTCTTTTTTGAATTTCTTCCAGAAGGTGTTTTATGAATCCCACAAGAGAAACTATCATTTAATCATGGCGGCAACTCTTTTTTTGATCCGCGTTGGAATTTATCATGTTGGTTCCCATCTGAGCCCTTAGGATCATATTCCACATGGATTTTGGAAATACGCAAGTACACACACCCACACACCCACCCCCCACCCCCCCACACACAATCAAAACTAAAAGATTTGCTTGTATCGAGGGTCATGCTTAGCAGCAATTCCAACAAAGGAGTTCCAGAAAGGTTTCTGGCAATGGCAATGTCCTTGGGAAGTGCAGATAACACATAACACATATTAGTGTACTTTGTCCTTATGGTGCCTTTCCTCAATATTTGTTGCATCAAATTTCTTCATGCCAATAGAAAAAAACGACAAACACAGATCTGACTTCATAAAACAGAGCCCAAATTCTCAAGGATCCAAGTAACCACACTTACTAAAATGTTAGAAAGTAAAAACATATTCAGTAAATATTATAAAATGTACTCAAATTGATAAAATTAAGAACTTGATCGTTAAATGCAGGAAGGCATGAACTTATTTATTTATTTGATATCCAATCTTCAATAGTTCTCAGTGAAGGAAATATGACACATTTACCATAACTATATTTAACATTTAACATGGAGATTTAACTATACCTGTCACGGCTTCTCTGTTTGTTGTGAACCTGTACAATTAAAAATTTGAAGACTCAGTTACAGTGGGAATTAAGTTTTTGGGTGGACATTTAACCCAAGGCAACATTAGTATGAATTCCTTCCCTCTTGGCACTGATAGTAGGCTAATTTTGTTATTTAGTTCAGGGTTTTTTCAAGAAAAAAGAGTTGTGCAAGGACTGACCGAAAAAAAATGGTCCAACCTCTGTCAGATATCATTCCAATTATTTTCCCTCAGAAGAATTTCACTGTAAGCATTGCAATCTTTTCCTAACCTAAATTAAAACAAAAAATTTTGAAGACATTATGGCTCCTAGGATTAGTGGTTGAGATTGGGGATGCCAGGCCTTTCTCTTGGTTTCCAAGAGAAGCACTTCCTTCCTCTGGGTGTGTCTGCAATGTGGGTTGGAGAACAGGGATTTAGAGAGCTTGCTATTGAGATGTTGATTCTCATTGACTCTGTAAAGGCTGTTGGGACTTCCTTATGTATTTTTGAAAGAAGTATTTTGGAAGAGGAATGGTTCCTTAGCTCTGCTGGGGCCTTGGCTTGGGACCGAGTAGCCCTGTGCTGTCACACTGCTAGGTGGGGAGCTGAGCCAGTCATGGCTGGGTAGGAGGGAGCTCACATCATATGTGGGCAGGTATGAGCCCAGGGCTTGGGGAAAGAGTAAGCAGCTTATGGGGTTGGTAGTGGGTGGGTGGGTTGGGGATAATGTGATGCTAGGAGGGGACAGGGTAAAGTTGGGAACAAAGGTGAGGCCAGGCCAGAGCCAAGAACCACAGACGAACGTGGCTTAAATCATGGGTCAGTGCTCATGGGACAATGTTGAACAGACTTGAGCCCGAAGCTTCATCACAGACAACAAAGGCAAGAAACAGGAGCCAGGGGCTGGAGCTGGGCTGAAGTCCAGGGGAAGTCTGGTTTTGGAAACAGGAGCAAGGGAAGGGCAGTGCCCAGGTGGAATTCTGGGGTTATTCTTTCCAGCTCTAGCTACCTGTTACTATTGCTTGTGCTCTCTAGGTGCAGAGGACCCAGTGTCCAAAGTGCCCTACAGGAACTCAGAACTCCTGACCAAATGCCAGATGGATTCCTGGATTAGGCATCTCAACCAACATCCTCCTCAAAACAACACCACTGCTCCAGTGTCTGTAGCCTGGATTAAGGAGTTTCCTGACTACTGGGAAGCCCTTTTCCCAAGAACTGTGGCTTACTGAGATCGCAGGGTCTGTTGCAACTGTCCAGATAAGTGCTACAGAGTTCAAGTGCTTCTAATGCTATAATCGGAAAAGCATCTGTCATTGCAAAACTTTCAGGGATAGATTCTCTGAACTTCACAGGTGATTTTTAATTTGTGTGTACACATACACACACATCACTCATTTGTAGATATTTATAATGTGTCATTCACATCTATACAAATACATATCATGTCTACACACATACATGTACATGCACATTATTTATCTTTTTCTTTTAAAATTATCTTATGAAATATGACGGCCTCTGAGTGAAGGTCATTTTGATGATTTTCATATTTTATATGTTTTTCAGCTTGTCACTATATTTAACATAGGTTAGAACGTGCCATGTCTCATGGAAAGTTTTCATGGGCTCTTCCATTCCGTGGGTCTCCCCCAATACTGGGCTGACCTGCCAGTAGGAGAACCCTAAAGTAAGCGCTGTACCAATGCAGGAAGCCAAACAGCTCTGGTTCTCCCACAACCGTAGACATTGGTGAGCATGGCTCATTACATGTAACTTCCCTGGGCTTTTGCTCTATGCTCTCTCTGACACTAAGCAGCTTGTGGGTTTCAGAGTCATGGGCTGAGTCTTAGATCTAAAACTTTCTGCCACAGTCTTTTCTGCCATTGGCTTGTATTTCATTAATGCAGAATCCCATAAATTAAGATGATATAGGCATGAATTATAGAATCATGTAGACCTGTTTTGAATCCCGGCTCTGTTGTCTGCTACCCAAGTGACACTTTGCAGAATACTTTACCCCATTGTACCTCAATTTTCTTACCTGAAAAATGGGCACAACAGTGCTGACCAAATCATATTATTTGAAGAATAAATTAAGCAGGACTTGAAAAAATACCTCGAACATAATAGTAACATGATAAATGATAGCATTGTCATTTTGGTGGGGTTGCCCAACAAGAAGAAATGTTAGAGCATTTAATGTAAGAATAACAATATTTTAAAGTGTAGCTCTAATGTTGGAGATATCTGGTCAGCTTGGAACAGACCTTTGTCTGAGAAGAACCACTTATTTGGCTCTTCTCAGAAATGTGAATGTATAATAATAGGCATGCTTGTAACATTTAATAGACAAAAAGAATACATAATTGAATATACAAATAAATCAGATACTTGGGTCTTAAAGATGAAGAACGGCTTAAAGATGAAGAAAATGGATGAAATACAGATGGATTATGGTGGTGGAGTAGGATTTTATTTGGCCAGACGGTGACAGCCTCTTTCTGTGCTCTTAGTATATGTAGTTGCTGGTTAGTGTGTACAGGACAGGGAGAGTGAAGTCATGTTTCCACAAGGTGCCAAGAAACTTATAGGCATGAAAGTGACTGGAGCCCTCAACGCTTCCCTTTTGAGGTTTAATACTGTTAGAACATCTTGGATGAAATAAGGCGGTCCTAGCTGAAGTCATGGGTCAAGAAAGGAGAGCAGATTTTTCCTACCCAGGGAGAAACTCGCCGTGAGAAATGGGAAGGTCTAGGCTGTGACAGACACTTGTCACAAACAAGGGCCTACATGGTTATAGGGGAAGGCTGGTGCAGGGCTGCTCATCACCCTCCCGAAAACTCTGCAATGCAAGTCCTGGCATTATGTCCATTTTTCCACTTACAAAACTTAAGCTTAGAAAGTTACAAAACTTGCCCGAGGTAAGAGAGCCGTGAGGAAGGCTGGTGCAGGGCTGCTCATCACCCTCCCGAAAACTCTGCAATGCAAGTCCTGGCATCATGTCCATTTTTCCACTTACAAAACTTAAGCTTAGAAAGTTACAAAACTTGCCCGAGGTAAGAGAGCCGTGGGGAGGCTGAGAGCTGGGACTCGAACCCCATCTGTCTCCAGGATCCCTGCTTGTCCCGCTCCNACTAGAGTGGTTAGTAACTCCTTGCTTCTGGATACTATACTTCCATTAATGTAGGCTAATACGGTCTTAGTTAGTTTGTTTTTTGGTGGCCACACTGTTAATACAAAGCATTTTGTCAACTGAAATTCTTTGTTATTTATCACCCCAATTTTGGTCTTTTTTAAAACAGATATTAGTACTATATCATATCTTCTCTGTGCTGTATCTGTAGGGGCAGTTCCTTCGATGCAAGTGTGTAATTATGTCCTCTGTCATTTACTCGTATGTCATTATTGTCATTATTATATATCTAATGATTAGTTACTTGACTATCTGGTGATTAACTGACACAGTTTCCTTTTTTGGTGGAATATATGTCTACCATACCTTAGAGCATGTCCCAGACCACATAGTAAGTATTCAGTAAATAATACTTCAGAAAATTTTTATCGATGTGTCAGTAGAAATATTCAGTGCAGAAGAGGAAGGTCATCTTTTTCTTGAATTCTATAAAAGATCTTCCTTGCCACTAGATTTATTCCTTCTGCACTGACAAGTTGTAAGTAAATAAAAGTAAAAACACCACTTGTTTTTAGTAGCAAATATTCAGTAGCAAATATTGTTCTTCAGAGTTGTCTCATTTGGGTTATGATATTCTCAATCAGTCTGTAATCTGTCAAAATAGTATTCTAGTTTCTTTTTTGAATTTCTTCCAGAAGGTGTTTTATGAATCCCACAAGAGAAACTATCATTTAATCATGGCGGCAACTCTTTTTTTGATCCGCGTTGGAATTTATCATGTTGGTTCCCATCTGAGCCCTTAGGATCATATTCCACATGGATTTTGGAAATACGCAAGTACACACACCCACACACCCACCCCCCACCCCCCCACACACAATCAAAACTAAAAGATTTGCTTGTATCGAGGGTCATGCTTAGCAGCAATTCCAACAAAGGAGTTCCAGAAAGGTTTCTGGCAATGGCAATGTCCTTGGGAAGTGCAGATAACACATAACACATATTAGTGTACTTTGTCCTTATGGTGCCTTTCCTCAATATTTGTTGCATCAAATTTCTTCATGCCAATAGAAAAAAACGACAAACACAGATCTGACTTCATAAAACAGAGCCCAAATTCTCAAGGATCCAAGTAACCACACTTACTAAAATGTTAGAAAGTAAAAACATATTCAGTAAATATTATAAAATGTACTCAAATTGATAAAATTAAGAACTTGATCGTTAAATGCAGGAAGGCATGAACTTATTTATTTATTTGATATCCAATCTTCAATAGTTCTCAGTGAAGGAAATATGACACATTTACCATAACTATATTTAACATTTAACATGGAGATTTAACTATACCTGTCACGGCTTCTCTGTTTGTTGTGAACCTGTACAATTAAAAATTTGAAGACTCAGTTACAGTGGGAATTAAGTTTTTGGGTGGACATTTAACCCAAGGCAACATTAGTATGAATTCCTTCCCTCTTGGCACTGATAGTAGGCTAATTTTGTTATTTAGTTCAGGGTTTTTTCAAGAAAAAAGAGTTGTGCAAGGACTGACCGAAAAAAAATGGTCCAACCTCTGTCAGATATCATTCCAATTATTTTCCCTCAGAAGAATTTCACTGTAAGCATTGCAATCTTTTCCTAACCTAAATTAAAACAAAAAATTTTGAAGACATTATGGCTCCTAGGATTAGTGGTTGAGATTGGGGATGCCAGGCCTTTCTCTTGGTTTCCAAGAGAAGCACTTCCTTCCTCTGGGTGTGTCTGCAATGTGGGTTGGAGAACAGGGATTTAGAGAGCTTGCTATTGAGATGTTGATTCTCATTGACTCTGTAAAGGCTGTTGGGACTTCCTTATGTATTTTTGAAAGAAGTATTTTGGAAGAGGAATGGTTCCTTAGCTCTGCTGGGGCCTTGGCTTGGGACCGAGTAGCCCTGTGCTGTCACACTGCTAGGTGGGGAGCTGAGCCAGTCATGGCTGGGTAGGAGGGAGCTCACATCATATGTGGGCAGGTATGAGCCCAGGGCTTGGGGAAAGAGTAAGCAGCTTATGGGGTTGGTAGTGGGTGGGTGGGTTGGGGATAATGTGATGCTAGGAGGGGACAGGGTAAAGTTGGGAACAAAGGTGAGGCCAGGCCAGAGCCAAGAACCACAGACGAACGTGGCTTAAATCATGGGTCAGTGCTCATGGGACAATGTTGAACAGACTTGAGCCCGAAGCTTCATCACAGACAACAAAGGCAAGAAACAGGAGCCAGGGGCTGGAGCTGGGCTGAAGTCCAGGGGAAGTCTGGTTTTGGAAACAGGAGCAAGGGAAGGGCAGTGCCCAGGTGGAATTCTGGGGTTATTCTTTCCAGCTCTAGCTACCTGTTACTATTGCTTGTGCTCTCTAGGTGCAGAGGACCCAGTGTCCAAAGTGCCCTACAGGAACTCAGAACTCCTGACCAAATGCCAGATGGATTCCTGGATTAGGCATCTCAACCAACATCCTCCTCAAAACAACACCACTGCTCCAGTGTCTGTAGCCTGGATTAAGGAGTTTCCTGACTACTGGGAAGCCCTTTTCCCAAGAACTGTGGCTTACTGAGATCGCAGGGTCTGTTGCAACTGTCCAGATAAGTGCTACAGAGTTCAAGTGCTTCTAATGCTATAATCGGAAAAGCATCTGTCATTGCAAAACTTTCAGGGATAGATTCTCTGAACTTCACAGGTGATTTTTAATTTGTGTGTACACATACACACACATCACTCATTTGTAGATATTTATAATGTGTCATTCACATCTATACAAATACATATCATGTCTACACACATACATGTACATGCACATTATTTATCTTTTTCTTTTAAAATTATCTTATGAAATATGACGGCCTCTGAGTGAAGGTCATTTTGATGATTTTCATATTTTATATGTTTTTCAGCTTGTCACTATATTTAACATAGGTTAGAACGTGCCATGTCTCATGGAAAGTTTTCATGGGCTCTTCCATTCCGTGGGTCTCCCCCAATACTGGGCTGACCTGCCAGTAGGAGAACCCTAAAGTAAGCGCTGTACCAATGCAGGAAGCCAAACAGCTCTGGTTCTCCCACAACCGTAGACATTGGTGAGCATGGCTCATTACATGTAACTTCCCTGGGCTTTTGCTCTATGCTCTCTCTGACACTAAGCAGCTTGTGGGTTTCAGAGTCATGGGCTGAGTCTTAGATCTAAAACTTTCTGCCACAGTCTTTTCTGCCATTGGCTTGTATTTCATTAATGCAGAATCCCATAAATTAAGATGATATAGGCATGAATTATAGAATCATGTAGACCTGTTTTGAATCCCGGCTCTGTTGTCTGCTACCCAAGTGACACTTTGCAGAATACTTTACCCCATTGTACCTCAATTTTCTTACCTGAAAAATGGGCACAACAGTGCTGACCAAATCATATTATTTGAAGAATAAATTAAGCAGGACTTGAAAAAATACCTCGAACATAATAGTAACATGATAAATGATAGCATTGTCATTTTGGTGGGGTTGCCCAACAAGAAGAAATGTTAGAGCATTTAATGTAAGAATAACAATATTTTAAAGTGTAGCTCTAATGTTGGAGATATCTGGTCAGCTTGGAACAGACCTTTGTCTGAGAAGAACCACTTATTTGGCTCTTCTCAGAAATGTGAATGTATAATAATAGGCATGCTTGTAACATTTAATAGACAAAAAGAATACATAATTGAATATACAAATAAATCAGATACTTGGGTCTTAAAGATGAAGAACGGCTTAAAGATGAAGAAAATGGATGAAATACAGATGGATTATGGTGGTGGAGTAGGATTTTATTTGGCCAGACGGTGACAGCCTCTTTCTGTGCTCTTAGTATATGTAGTTGCTGGTTAGTGTGTACAGGACAGGGAGAGTGAAGTCATGTTTCCACAAGGTGCCAAGAAACTTATAGGCATGAAAGTGACTGGAGCCCTCAACGCTTCCCTTTTGAGGTTTAATACTGTTAGAACATCTTGGATGAAATAAGGCGGTCCTAGCTGAAGTCATGGGTCAAGAAAGGAGAGCAGATTTTTCCTACCCAGGGAGAAACTCGCCGTGAGAAATGGGAAGGTCTAGGCTGTGACAGACACTTGTCACAAACAAGGGCCTACATGGTTATAGGGGAAGGCTGGTGCAGGGCTGCTCATCACCCTCCCGAAAACTCTGCAATGCAAGTCCTGGCATCATGTCCATTTTTCCACTTACAAAACTTAAGCTTAGAAAGTTACAAAACTTGCCCGAGGTAAGAGAGCCGTGGGGAGGCTGAGAGCTGGGACTCGAACCCCATCTGTCTCCAGGATCCCTGCTTGTCCCGCTCCACTCCACTCCACATGCTGTCTGAGGTCTTTCCATGGCTTTTCTCCTCCTCAATAGACAGTTGACAAAGGAAAGAAATGCAAGTTGGGGCTAAGAATTAGGACAAATACTTCATTAAGAAAGGGCTGACAGTTAAGCGATCTCAAAGGGTTTGAGGCTTCCCAGCCTTCTCCAGGAGACCGATGGTTGTGTGATATAATCCACATTCTTGCCTGACTTCTGGAAATACCAAACAAGAATTCTCAAGACGGTTTCGTAAGATTTAAGATCATCCTGTGGCCATGTATAGATGTTTTTTTCTTGATCTTCCTGGGCCTTAATCATCTCATCTGTAACATAAGAGGGTTGTAGTAAGTCATTCTCAGGGTTCTTTTCCTGCTCTGATGTTTGTGAGTCCAGGAATTTACAAGCTTTTTCTTGTATTTAACCTTTGGCCTTAGCTTCCTTAGCACTATAATCAAAGCTAATCTACCCATCTTTAGTTTTACATGACAGGCAAGGAAGCCAGGACAAAGGACTTAAAGAAGTAAGACAGCATGGCAGCAAAAGGTTTTACAGCTATATATTAAATGGAGTTGAAAGGAAGAATTCAGAATCTCAGAAGCCGGTGGGTGTAGCAAAAAAGGCTGAAGCTCAGAAACATCTTTCAGAGGGATTACGTAGAGAAATGGGTAAGATCTGTCATGCCCTGGATGTGCGCAGGCTGTAACTAGACTGGCTGGTGGGAGTTAGTGGGGAGGATTAGCCGTTCCAGGGTGCACTGAATGTGGTGGCTGTCTGGTCCCCTCTGGAGCTGGTGCAGCTGCTGTCACGGCCACCAATGACTATGCTTCCAGCTAGGAGGCAAAGCTTTCTCAGTCAGTTCTGCTGAACCAAAGAACTGATACTAATGAAGAAAAAAGTTCCAAAAAAAAAAAAAATCACAAAAACACAACATCACGAAAACAGATGTGAACAAACTTACCGAGTAGAAGTTTCTGGTTCCCATTTGCGAATGTAACCACTTCTTACCCTCCTGCTCTTCTTTCTTTCTTTTCACTTCCATCTTCTCTTTTCTAGTCTTTTTTCTGCCTTTCTCCCCAGTTCCCTTTCCTCACCTCCTCATTCTTTTCTCCCCCTATCTTGGCACTTTACTGAGAACCATATTTAGAAGTCTGTGCTGGGACCGTGGCCAAGAGATGATAAATGAGACACATCCCAGCTTCTTAAGTCACTCTCGAGCTAGCAGGGAAGCAGACAAGGCACTGTGGTGTATCAAATTTACAGGACAATCCACCGCCAGGCTTCTTTCCTTCACTTCTACCTTCTCTGTGCAGTCCCATCCCCAAATCTGCTGATAATCCTCCTCCTACCTTCTAATGCCTGCTCTAAAGACTAGATGCCTAAATGGCTAATGATTTTCCCTAAACTCAGGGGAAAAGTCTTTTAAGGTTCACTGTTTCATATCAAACAAATTCAAGGTATATGATCACTCACCAGCTGGGGCTTTCTTCTCTTTTTAGGAAGAGAGTTTCACAGAGGGTTTAGAAAAAAAAATTAGCATTTGCTCTTTTATTGAGTAATGATGTTATTTCCAGGACTTCACTGAGTGTGTATTATGTGCTAGGCACTTATATGTTATCTCTAATCTCTGTGTTATCACTCACCCCAAGATCAATTCATAAATGAGAGAACTCAGAGAGGTTGAGTGACTAGTCCAAAGTGAAACAGCCACAGGTGGGATTTGAACATAACTCTAACTCCCAAGCCCGAACTCTTTTCACTACCTCTGTGCTTTAATGACAAAGGGCAGATACAATATAGTCTATTTATTCCCAGGGTGTGTGTGTGTGTGTGTGTGTGTGTGTGTGTGTGTGTGTGTGCGCGCACGTTTGCACGGGCATGCGTTTAACCTACTCATAAAGTAAGTCATAAGGTAAAGCGAGGTTACTGACTTTGAGATACAGCCGGACCCCTTCTAGGTTAAACAATGAATATCTGATAAGTTTCTGGCATCACTTGCCAAAACTCAACTACGAAATTCAATTAAAAATGCAATAACCAAAAATTCCCTGAGTGGCATACTTTTTAAGTTAAGTCTTTTCCTTTTAAAAATGAATGCTTAGTTTTAAAAACACATGTAGTCTTACATGAATTAATGTTCATTGTGCAAAACACGTGGATTTACAGGTGTTAACAAGAGCAAAAGGCAATTTTAAGTGCTTTTGCTGGTTGATATTATATGCAAATTCAGTGTATATTCATTAGAATTGCAGAAGCTCCCAGAAAAAAAATCCCACTTTAAAATTGTAAAGCTTGGGCTGGCCCGGTGGCGCACTGCTACAGTGCGCCGGTTGGGAGCGTGGCGGTGCTCCCGCCGAGGGTTCGGATCCCACATGCAGACCG
>NW_007730353.1:98676-118976 GCF_000696425.1 Galeopterus variegatus
TTGCCGGTCCCGGTCCAGTACGGGCGCGACACTGAGGGTTGTGGTCCATTGCCGGACACAAAAAAAGACAAAAAAGGAAAAAAAAAAAATTGTAAAGCTTAAAAATAACATTGTGAATGTTATAGCCAATTTAGTTCAAAAGATGGTAAGAGAAAACTAATGGATTGTTAATTTGTTGTATCTCAGCATTGATTATTTCACCCTTGTATTAATATTAATTTTCCATGAAAATATTATGCTAATATACTTCTGTTACTACAATATAATAATCAATAGGGGAAATTCGGGATTGAATAGAAATTAATTTTAATAGCTTATGAGATTAATTTGTGCTGATTCTTTCATAATAGGATTTGCACTGAATTGTCAAACCAATGGAGGTCACATCCATATTACAATAGTATCTCATGCCATGTCTACACGTGCACAGATATTGGTGGCAGTATTTAAACACTGGTTCCTTTAACCTCCCCAGGTGTCAACTCTTTCATGTGTAGATGCAAATTATATTGCATCAAAGTAGTGCTTGGCACATAGCTAGCATTTAATGTTTTACTACATTTTATGAACCTTATTTTAAGAGGGGGGTCAATTGTTAGTAATGTCGTCTATAACAATTGTGAATGAAGCTAAACCCACCACCGATGAGAAATATTAAACCTGTTTAAATGTGTAGCTCCAGTCTCTTACCTAATGCAGTTCACAATCCGTGAGAGAAGTTTAGAGAGAAGGACTCTGACAACATTTGAGAGATGGGATCTTCAAATAGGAGAGAGCTGGGAACAACATTTGGATCAGTTAAGTTCTTAATTTTAAGCAGTTTTGCCAAACTGTAATTCCAGGGGAGGCTCATGGAGAAACATTAGTCCTTCAACCATATAAGTTTTAAAAACACTATCGAACATACTCTCTTCTTGGAGGTTCACAATACTCATTTATATAGCAAAGGCTTAGAGATGTCATGCAAAAAAGAAACCTGTTTTAATTTAATTTCACCTAGCTTTTCTCAAACTTATTTGACAATGGAATCCTTTTAAAAATATACCATCCCCAAATAGCCTGTATAATTAGTCTTTGATGAACTACGTCTAGAGAAATGATGATTTGGAAAAAAACTCAAAACATCTCCATTTCCCCTTTTTAAATTCAGGGCTTTATCCCAGCAGTGACCTCTGAGCCACCGCAGGAAGTCCCCTGGGCTCTCCTGAGCTGGGGTGGTGGGGGATGAGGACTTTTCCATACCCGCCTGACATCTGCACCCAACCTGGCAATGACCAAGCCACTGCTGGAAGCCCTGCATGGGAATGAGGAGGTGCCATAGTCCTCAATCCCACCCCTGTTCCTTCCTCCTTCTTCCATCCCATTTCCTTCCCCTTTTCCCTCTTCCTCCCCCTCCCAACTGCTCCACAACAGCATCCTAGAATGTAAAAAATAATATTAATGAAATTTCATTTTCTTTTTAAAAAAAAATTAAATTCAGGGCTTTAAAACAAATTGTGCTAACAAATGGCCTCCCCAGTTTACCTTTCCATACATATTTAAATGCAACAGAAGCTTACCAACCATGTGGTAGGTAATGAATTCATAAAACCTAGAAAAAGAGGCCAGAAGCTATGTACATGCCAGATATGTTTCTGTTTAGTGTTTTCTTTGGTTTAGTTTTTTACATTTTAAGACTCCATAACTGTGTTTATATTCTCATACACATGGATTATGAATTATGAAGACAACAAAGATAAATCTGAAGAAAATTACCATGGGAAAATATCACATCACAATAGATTCACATCTCATAATCTAGGCAGAATAAATAAGAAATAATAAGAAATATTGAAAAAAACTTGGTGTTAAAACCCTTCCTTTCTTTTAGGGTCAACCTCTTTTAGGACTGCATCTGAATTCTTAGGTGGCCTTGAATTTAGAAAATCTTCCCAAATGGGGGAGCTCATATCTTGCACAGAAAACTTTGTTTCTTCATCCAAGCACTTTGAAAACATCCCCTACCCCGAAAGAGGTTTGGAAATGTGTAGGGATGGTTTTGGTTAGTGAGGGTGATTGACTAGGAGTTGTTCCTGGTTTTTAGCGGTAATGTGAAAGATTGTCCTGCCTAAAATGTCAATAGTGTCTCCAGCTAGGACACATTTCCCCTCCTCCTTCTGTCCAGTCCTGCCTCTAGTTTAGATTGTAAACTCTGGGAGAAAAGGGACACATTGACCCAATTGGCTGCCCTAACATCAGTGCCTAGAAGAGCACCTTACTTTGTATTGCTAAATATCTGTTGAATGAATGAAGTGCCATTTATAATGGCAATCATTGATAGATATAATAAAAAGCTGCTGACCAAAGTTCAATTTCCTTAGGCCTTCAATTGAATTAGCTGGTGTTGGGATCCCAGCTATATCTGCTCTTGAGTCATGGAGTCTGTTTTCAGTCTGTACAGTGTGATTATCAAGGTTAACAGGGGAAAAAACAGGTTGAGAGGCTTTGGGTAGATGTAATTCTTTCTAGTCAGACTTCCAAAAAACAAATCCTCTGTCAATATGTGAATATGTTTCCGAAATGTACATAAAACTTTATCAATTATGAGAAATATGGTTGAGATGCAATTTATATTTTATAGAAACTACATTAAAATACTTTTTCCTCAATATTTCTTTCTTTCTTTTTTCTCTCCCCCAAACAAGCAGCCTTTATGGCAGTATTACAAAACACTTTCCATTTTGGCAATATTTAACAATACACTTAGCTTCAAGGGTTGGGACGGAGAAGGTTGGAAACTAAAGGGGGAAATTTCAATGGACATTTCCAAAAGAAAAACTGTCCCAGCCCTCCCACCCCAAATAAAAACGTCACTTGATTTCACTACCCAAGAAGAGGCCATGAGGAAAGCAGCAGGCAAAACTCTGGCAATTTCACTATGGATCATGTCAGAGACAAAGAACATTCAAAACAGTCATCAATATGGTCAGTTGTGCTGATCATTTCCATAGTCATTTCTTACTCCCATTTTGCCTCCGTAGCCAGCCTGGTCTCCTCTATAGCTGCCTTGGTCTCCACCTTTGCCCCCATGACCTCTGTAACCCTCTCTCCACCATAGCCCCTCCCCCAGAAATCTCCTCCTGAGGGACGAGGATCCTCTGGTCTAGGCTCATTGCACTGATTTCAGGAATTCCTTTGAGCAAAGTTCATATTTCCACATGACAGATTAGGGCAAACCCAGTCCCCACGTTTGGGCTTTGCTGCCCACCTCCACTTCCACCTCCTCTAATGAATTCAGGTCTTCAGGTGGCAAAGGACACTTTAATGGTGTTGCCATGGAATTCTTTTCCACCTAACCAGTCAATAGCTGCTTTAGCTGAAGGAGGTCATCAAATAACACCGTTGCCTCCTCTTTTGGCTTCCCCGTGTCCATGTCAGTGTAAAGATTTATCATTGGTTTTTCCTGTCTTCTTATTTGTCTTGACAATTCCTATTTGTTTAAAGAACTCCCCCACTTGATCTTGTCGATGCACCCTACCCAAGTACTTGCATGGAGATTGTACTGTTATCTTAATTATCAGATTCTGAATCAGCATCTGGTCTGGGTCCATAATCCTTGTGACCACCAGCATTATTGAAGCCACTGCAGTCGCCAGCACTTGATCCTGTCATAGGACCTCTTCGATCCTTGTCATATCCTCCACACTCCCACCTCCTCCCTGTGACCTGCCATATCCTCTATTATCTTCTCCACACCTACTCACATCACGATGGTCATCATGTGTGTGGTGGCTGTAATTTTCCCTTTGTGAATGATAGGACTGCTGGTTTTGATGATAGGAATCATGCTGCTGATCTTAATTTGACTGCTTGTCCTATGAACCTTGATGTGGGTCATAGCCTGACTGCTGCTCATACGAATCTTGTTGACCATGGTCTGACTGGTTGCATGAAGCAGCTCTTCCATCTTGGCCTCCTGATGATTCCATGTCTTGTCCCTGGTTATTATACGATTGCTGGCCATATGAGCTCTGCTTCTGATTCTCATAACCACCGTCGGACTATGTATAATCTGACTGGTTTTGTCCATAACTGGAGTAACTACCATAGTTCTGTCCATAGCTGCAGCCTGAATAGCTTGCGGTGCTTGTCCATAACCATGGTTGTATGAGCTCTGCTTCTGATTCTCATAACCACCGTCGGACTATGCATAATCTGACTGGTTTTGTCCATAACTGGAGTAACCACCATAGTTCTGTCCATAGCTGCAGCCTGAATAGCTTGCGGTGCTTGTCCATAACCATGGTTGCCTTGACTTCCATGGGAAGAATGACTTTGCTGCTCACTCCCACACTGACTGTAACTTCCAGAATCCGACGTGACTGACAGCTGTGGCACAGAGCCCCCCAGAGCCCAACGAGAGCAAGGGGTGGGGGAGCCAGGCTGCATGGCAGCCGGAGCTGCACTCTCTGCTCCGTGTTTCAGAGGAAACTTTTCATCCTTGTTATTATATGATCCCCCAGAGCCCAACGAGAGCAAGGGGTGGGGGAGCCAGGCTGCACGGCGGCCGGAGCTGCACTCTCTGCTCCGTGTTTCAGAGGAAACTTTTCATCCTTGTTATTATATGAAGATAAACGTGTGTTCTCTGGGGATATTTTTACTTTGCATTCTAGTTATTTAAACCATCAAGGAACAACTTAAACAAAAGCATTAGCTTTATCACAAAACACATATTTACAAATTCTTTCTCGGATGGTATCTAGTGTTCATTTTTCACCTCCCTCTGTATTTATAGTATATCCACACGCTGAATATTTACAATTCCTTCATTAATCCATAACAGAACTTTTTCCCTGTAGACATCTAGTTAGTGTTTCCTATCACAACAGCATATGTGTGTGTGTGTGTGTGTGTATTTTTTTTTTGAGGCATAAAATTGCACTTTTTTGTTTTGGTCCTGGAAGTGGTGTTTTAACAGGGGGGATTAAATGGCTCCATGGACCTGTCTTTAAATCTGGGTTTGGGGGAGCTTTTTTCCATAATGAGCCCTAATCAAGTCTACCTTCTCATTTCTTTTTTCAATGTAATACCAAGTCTCTTGGAAAATAATGGTAGCTAAGTAAAGAAAACCACTCTGCCTACAGAAGCACCACTTTCCTGGGAATAAACTGCCATTGTTTATAGGCTGGTGTTTGTCTGGTCAAGCTGCTTTTGCCAGTGCACACAGCAGCAAATCTCATCAGAATCTGTTCTTGCAGGCATTTCTTCTACCTCTCGATATGCAGAAGCATTTCCTTTTAGTAAATATTTGGATGTTCCCAAGCAAACTCATTCAACTGTGCTGTGGACTGTTGTGTCTATGTGTGTGGTTAGGTTGTTCTGCCTTTTTTCCCCTCTGAAACTACTTTTGGAAACAAACTTTAAATAGGGATAGGATTTGGAGACGATGGGGGAGGAAGGGTATTCAGAATGTCATATTGGTTTTATCCAGAAAAAAAATTTTCAAGGCAGGACCTGTGATGGAAAAACAGAGGCAGATCCCAAAAAAATAACCATAGAACAGCCTTGAGTTGGAAGAGCGTCTCTCTGAGATGGCTTTCAGCATTTCTATGCAACTCTTTTTTTTTTCCTTATCAGTGTTACTGAGGTATATAAAAAAAACCCCAAAAAACTAAAAACCAAAAAACAAAAACAAAAAGACACTGCACGTATTTAATACATACAATTTGTCTCAGTAAAGGATTTTTCTGAATTTAGGAAAGAAATAACACCAAAATTAAACATCTAGGTTCCTGTCCCTTCATGTCACAGATGCCTGAGAAATGGGAAAAAAAAGGATTGCTCTAATTTTTTTCTCAACTAGAGTTATCTCAGAAACAGGATAAAGTGGAGCCCTCTCTTTCCTGCTCTGAGGGGCTGTGGATGAGCTCCTGGTATGGGAAGTGTTACTGTCCTGTCCATGGTACGTCCTCTGTCTGAGTCGATTCCTGTTTCCCTGTCTTTTGGTCTTCATTGCTTCAGGGCCAGAGTAGCTTAGTCAGGGTGCAGGGAGTGTTTGTGGCAAGAGAAACCTGAGCCTCCTGCTCCCAGTGATTGGTCTAAGGGGCAAATCTAATTCATTAGAAAGAACGAAAGAAATGTTTCTTGGCTTAAATGCACCTGCCTAGGGGTGAAGGAAACAAGTCAGGGGCTAAGAATAAATTGATAAAACATAAGAGCATTAAGGCATAAAAAGTCCTTCATCTGACCTCTGCTTACCTGTTCAGTTGGCTTTTTGATGCTTCAGCAACACTGATGAGATAGGGTGACCCCCACTTTCATAACATACACAATTCGCTTCTGTAAAACTGCTTGCTGTGTGACAAGATAGATTGATTAAGTTTAAAGTGTTTGAATTGCTTAGAAACTGTTGTTGCTTGAAAATCTCCCTCAGCTCTTCATCCCCCTTGATAGAAGTTAAAAGCTAAATATTAGCCTGCACTTAGAGAAGTTTGAGTTTTGTTTGCTGTTCGCCACCCAAGCTGCCTCTGAGCGATTAACTGGCTTGTTTCAGCTTCTGTTATCAGCTTGCACGAGGCCTCCCCCAACCCCCTCCTCACTGCCAGGAGGGTATGTGTGTCTGTGTGTGACTATAAGATAACTATAGGTGTGTGACTATTTGATAATTTTAACTGTGTGACTAATGTAAAAATGTAACTTTTAACACCCCCCCAAACTTCAAGTCAGGGCTGTTCTCTTCTGAGACTTTCTTGGAGAGACAGTCGCCGGCGGCCAATAAAAAACCCCTTTTAAATTCTCAACTGGGTATCCTGGTTTCTTTTCCACATGGCAGCCTCACAACACTGAGATGTGAAGTTCCTTCAGCCATCAAGCTGTCTTTCACCTCTGTGCCTTTGCCCATGCCATTCCAGGGCACTTCTTCCAGGGAGCCTGCTATGGTCTGAATGTCTGTGCGCCCCCAACATTCATATATTGAAATCCAAACCTCTAAGGTGATGGCATCAGGAGGTGGGGCCAGTGGGATGCGATAGGTCATAGGAGCAGGGACCTCATGAATGGGATTAGTGCCCTTATAAAAGAGACCACTTGCTCCTTCCACTGTGTTAGGTTATAAAGAAAAGAAAGCTGTCTGTCAGGAAACGGGCCCTCTTCAGACACTGAATCTGCCAGTGCCTTAGTCTTGGACTTCCAGCCTCCAGAACTGTGAGAAATAATGTCTGTCGTTTATAAGCCATCTGGTCTATGGTATTTTATTATAGCAGCCCAAATGAACTAAGACAGAGCCTTCCCTGAATCCCCTTTATTCAGTGTGTCTGGATTCTGTCTTCTATACCTCCATCAATATCCAGAGGATATCTCTATATTGTGCTGTTACGTTGTCTTATTATTTTAATACCTGCCTGTTACTCATACAGTTCCTTGAGGGCAGGGGCTCTGTCCAAGTCACTTGTATATTTCCAGGGCTTAGACAGTGCTTCACTGGCACAATGTTTGTTGAATGAATGAGTTAGACAGAGCAAGAATGTATAAACAGAAATGGCCAACAAATGAGTTGTATCTTTCGACTTTGGGATGCCCCTCTAGCACAAGGGCTCTTATCAAGGGTATTCTAATGTAATGCACCCTAGGCTAGGGATTAAAAAAAAAATTGTCTCCGGTCTTACCTATTCCTGTATCTTGTGGACTTCAACTCAGGGTGTGCTGAGCTAATCTTTGTACTAAGCTAATTAAGTTCTAAGTTAATTGCTATTTAGTTTCATTCTTTCATAGCTTCTGAGTGCAATTAATGTTCAGAGTGCTCAGATCGAGACCTTTGCTTTAGCAGGTAAGATACTATTTACGTAATTGCTTTTTGTACACATTGTTTGATCTACTACCCCCACCTCCAACCCCCACCTTTATTGCTTATATAAGTGACTTTTCTTTAGTTTTCTTCTTTTCTTACTACCTTTACATCCTATTGTCTGGGGCTCAAACTATATCCAAGGATACTAATGTTAAACTTTTGTTTTTTTCTTTCTTTTCTTTTTTATATGCTTCTCTGATTTTAAGATTTGATTTAGCTTTCTCTCTATACCCTTCAATAAATCAAGTCTTATCAGGCAAGAACAATGCCACTCTATGGTTTCAAATGCCACACACAATAATAATACTTATAATTAACATTTATCGAGCATTTCCTGTATACTGTGCTAAATAATTTACAGGTTTTAACTCATCTAAATCTTCCTCACTATGACAGGCACCAGTAAGTCTGAAATCTAAACCCACTTTTCTATACTTTTTGCTGCCTCCTAAGTGGGTCCATATGGACAACTTGCAGGTGCCTCCACCTCCACACCCCTGAGAGGTGTGGGCTCTAAAGCAGGTTGAAGCTCAAGTCTCAGTTCTGTCAACAACTAGCTGTGTGATCTTGCAGGAGTTTTCCTAAGTTTTTGGTATCTCATTTTCTTCATCTATAAGATGGGGATAATAATAGGATCTTGACTGGTGTGATGTGTGAAAAAGATACTGTGTATGTTAGTATATTAGTTTCCTGTGGCTGCTGTAGCAAACTACCACAAATTGGATGGCTTAAAACAATGGAAATTTATTCTCTCACAGTTTTGGAGGCTAGAAGTTCTAAATCAAGGTGCAGGCTGGACTGCACTCCCTTCAAAGGCTCCGGGGGAGGATCCTTCCTGACCTCATCCAGCTTCTGGCAGCTCCAGATATTCCTTGGATTGTGGCAGCACAATTCTGTCTTCTTGTGGCCTTTTCCTCTTCTTTCCACCCTCTGTCTGTGTCAAATCTCTCTGCCTTTCTCTTATAAGAGCACTTGTCATTGGATTTAGGGTCCATTTGGATCCACCAGGATGATCTGATCCCGAAATCTTTAATATAATTACATCTACAAAGGCTTTTTCCAAATAATGTCACATTTACAGGGTCTGGGGTTGGGATATGGACATATTTTGGGGCTACCATTTAACCCACTTCAGGCAGCTTAGAACAGTTCTTGGTCTATGCCAGGCAGGTAGGAAATGTTAGCTGCTATTCTCCCTACAAGAGGGGCCTGCCGTTCTGTAACTGCCTCATTTATAGTCCCCTGTGCACATGAGCTTGAATACCCAATTATCCTTGACGGTCTGCCCCACTGTTCTCCAGTACTTGTCTGCCCAGCCTGATGATTCTGTTCTCAGGGAACTCTCTTCTCTCTGTGTCTACGGCCAGTTGTCTAGTCTAGGTTCTCACCAGGACTGCAGATATTCTTTCCTCCATCATTTGCATTTCCAGTTCATACTCTGCCTTGCCTCTAGATGTGTTTTTCTAATGCACACTCCCTGCTTAAAAATTCCGATGGTTTTCTGTTGCACACAATAATAGTAGTAATGTCAAAACTAGCATTTGTATCTCTCTTATTTCACTGGTGAAGAAATTAAGGTTCAGAAAAGATTAAGCGATAGGTCCAAGACCACATAGCTTTGTAATTAGCAGAGAAATGAAGCCCAGATCTCTTGAATCCATGCTCTGAAGTCCAGAATACTCAGCTTGGTATTTGAAGTTTTCACAGCACTTCAGAGTCAAGCTGTTCCACTTATATTCCTGGCATTCCTTGACTTTCATCTGTCATTCCACTCACAACTCCCTTGCTCTGCAATGACTCTATGCCTCTGAATTTTGACTTTTTCTATCAGGATGGCTCATCCCTTCATTTATTCCTGACCCCCTTTTCTATTTTTTTGTATGACCCCACACAAAAAACTCTGTGAAGCCTCATCCGATTCCTACAAGCAGAGTTAGATGCTAAATACCTAAAGCTCTGGTGGCAATTTATACATATTCCCATTACAACACTTCCATGTACATCTCGTCACTGTTCACATGTCTGTCTGGACCAAACATTTCATTGATTTATAAATCCCCAATGCTTAGCTCATCAGAGCTGATTAATAAATATTTGCTGAAATATTTCAACTAAAATGGTAGAACTATAAGAAATTGCTCTTTTAGCTGTTAAAAATCAACTTACCTTCAGTCACTCAAAAAGAGAAAACAAATATAATTATTATATTGGGAGGCAGAGCTCTGAATGGGAATCTTGAAATCCTCTCTGCAATAGCTCTTTTATTGTAGTCAAATTAGCTTTTTCCCACCCCTTGAATAAGTGGTGACTATTTCCAACTCTGTGCCTTTACTTAAGCTGCTGTGCTCCCACAAATGTCCTCTATACTACTCTGCATTTTTCCAGATACTGCCCATCATCAAGGCTAAGTCCTATCACCTCCATGAAGGAACCCTCTCTAACCTGCCTGTATCCATCTCCAACTCTATTGTCCCAAGCCTCATCCTGACAGTTTACAGCCTTTATTGGTATAGCCTGTACACCCTGTCTGTAAAGAAATAACAGCATAATTAAATGTTTATCTGGCAATAAGGCAAGTCTACATACATTATTCTATTTTGAATCTTCAAAAATCAAGTGTGATGATAAGTAAACTGTGTTTTAGAGACAAACACTGATTTTTACAGAATGGAACTTTTGAGAAGAGGCATATGCTGTGATTTAAATGTATGTGTCCCTCCAAAATGTATATGTTAAAACCAAACACCCAACACAATAGTATTAAGAGGTGAGGACTTTGGGGAAGTGATTAACTCATAAGCACTCTGTCTTCACAAATGGGATTAGTACTTTAATAAAAGAGGTTGGAGGGAGTGCTCTAGTGCCTTTCATCCTTCTGATCTCCCACCACGTGAGGACACAGCTCTCGTCCCCTCAAGAAGACACAGCAATGTGGTGCCATCTTGGAAGCAGAGAGCAAGCCCCTCACCAGAAACAGAATCTGCCAGCACTTTGACCTTGGACTCCATGCCTCCAGAACTGTAAGAAATAAATTTCTATTACTTATAAATTACCCAGTCTGTGGTATTTTGTTACAGTGGCAGGAATAGACTAAGACAGCCTATAATAGAGTCTAGTAGTTGTTTTGCAATATTAAGTCCTTCCTATTTTCATAGTAGTAGAACCTTTAGGTGAGCATACCACTGCCCAGAGTGAAGACTACATTTCCCATGCTCCCTTGAGTCTAGGTGTGGCCATGTGACTAAGTTCTGGACCATGAGACGCATGTGGAGTTGTAGTATAATAGCTTTTGGGAGCCACACCTTTCTTTCTACTTTATTTTTTCTTCCTGGAATACGAATGCTTTCTGGGTTATGAATGCTTCCTGGAACATCAATGCCACCATCCTGGAAAGTGAGAGAAGAAATTGAAAGAAGAAGCCGAGTCTAGAGTTGCTAGATTTAGCAAATAAAAATACAGGATACCCAATGTATATTGCGTGGGACATACTTATGCTGAAATATTATTCGATGTTTATTTGAAATTCAAAATTTACTGGGTGTCCTGTATTTCATCTGGCATCTCTACCTGGAACCCCACCATGGAATGCTATACCAGCCCTAGGAAGTCTTTTAGGACTTTAATATGTAAGGGAACTAAACCACCATAATATTTTTCTGTCACTTGCAACTAAACCTAATTTAACAAATTCAGACAAGATCAAGCACTTTTGGGGTGTATGGCCATGGACTAATTTAACAAATTCAAAGCAGAAAGAGAGGCCAAACCATGTATTCTTATACTAAATCTCATACTTTTAACATTTTATTGCAATGGCCCTTTGGTAACATGATTATAGATCTGCTAAGTTATTTAGTTATTTGTTTTTCACAGCTAGCTAGTGCGGATCTGCTAAGTTCTTCAGGGTCATTAATAGCTACAGTATTTTACATTTTGTATGCTCTTTTACGTTTTCTAAAGAACTTTCATATGTTTGATCGTATTTGCTATTCACAGTGATCTCATTTCTTAATTTTTGCAGATGAGGCTTAGAGATTTGCCCAAATTCATATGGCTGGTAAGAAGTCTGTCTGGGACTCGAATTTGGATCTTCTGACTCTGAGTTTGCTGGTATTTCTGCTAGTCTACAGCTTCCCCTCTTGCATAAGCTAATTCACCAGGAATGAAATGGTAGAGAAGTTACCCCCTGTTGTAGGAATTTATTAGAAGAAAGGTAGGCCCTACTCTATGTTACACTCGGGTGTAAGTATCTGAGTCCCCTGAGGCTTATGGAAGGTGAATGCACCAGGGTGGTAATGGTTTTAGGTGGGCAGGATCAGCACTTTAAGTCTCTCATACTACTGCATAAAAATGGAAGCTATCTTGATCATATTACTGTTCTCACTAGTTACTAAAAGCCCTACTGACTTTTTGGTGCCTTTCAGTGAGAGTTCTATTCACCCTGCAACAAGGAAGTTGTGCCTCTGTACAGAAGTGTGGATCAAAGCTCTGTTTTTCAAATTGTGGCTTCTGGATAGGTGATCCAGGCTTTCAGTAAACTTTTGATTCAAATATTATTTTCATAGTTACCTTAACCATTATATTAATTAGTAAGGGTAAATAATGCTAGCTTCTGTAACAAAGTCCTAAATGCTAGTTGCTTAATACAGGAAAAGTTTATTTCTTGCTATTCCAAATCTATTAAGGATCTGTAGGTGGGCTTCTGCATGGCTCTTCAGGAACCTAGCCTCCTTCCATCTATGGCCCTGTCCTTCCTAGACCCTCAGAGTCTTTTCCAGGCAGCCAGCTGTTGAGGAAAGGGTTGGAAGGTTGCTTGTGGGGGGTTTGAAGTGCCACATCTGGAAGTGGAGCACATCAGTTCTACTCACAATTCAGCTACAGCTCAGACAAATGGCTATAAGGAAGGCTGGCAAATGTGGTTGAGCTGTGTATCCAGGCAGAAAAGGAGCTGGTTTTTGTTACAATCACATCTGTCTCTACCACAATCATTAAACAGTAAATAAATAAATAAAAAAGATCTTTGAACTCTGTGGAGACCACAGCTTATTAATATGTTATCAATGTTAAAAGCTTGTTTTAGTGCAGACTTACTTGGGAAGTAAACTTCTTTTGCTTTATTTAATATTTATTGATTATACATTTTTTGGGGTACAGTGTTGACTACTATTATTTGTGTAGAACATGTGATGATCAAATCAATATTATTAGCATATTCATCATTACAAATCATAATTTTTCTTTGTGCCCCTTACCCAATTTCTCCCTAACTCCTCTCTCACTCCTCCCCATCCCCTCTATTAACCATAGATTGGTCTTCTCCTTCTGAAAGTTCAATGGATTATTGTGGTTTTCCTTTTCTTTTCTTTTCTTTCTCTCTCTTTCTTTTTCTCTTTCTTAGCACACACTTATGACTGAGGACGTGGTGTTTCTCTTTCTGTGTCTAGCTTATTTCACTGAACATAATTTTCTCCAGGCTCATCCATGTTGCTGCATATGGAAGAATTTCATTCTTTTTTATGGCTGTGTAGTATTCCATTGTGTATATGTCCAGTCATTCATCGATGGACATTTAGGTTGGTTCCATATCTTGGCTATTGTAAATACAGCTGCAATGAACATGGGAGTGCAGGTATTCCTTGAACATGATCTCCATTCCTTTGGATATATACCCAGAAGTGGGATTGCTGGATCATATGATAGTTCTATCTGTGGTTGTTTGGGAAACCTCCATACTGGTTCCCATGATGGCTGCTCTATTTTACAGCCCCACCAACAGTGTAAGTGAGTTCCCTCTTCTCCACATCCTTGCCAGCATTTGTTATTCTCAGTCTTTTTTACAATGGCCAATCTAACTGGGGTGAGATGATGTCTCAATGTGATTTTGATTTGCATTTCCCAGAAGAACAGTGATGTTGAGCATTTTAATGTACCTGTTGGCTGTTTGTATGTCTTCCTTTGAAAAATGTCTATTCATCTCCTTCGCCCACTTTTTAATTGGATTATTTGGTTTTTTACTGTGAAGTTGTTTGAGTTCTGTGTATATTCTGGATATTAATCCCTTCTCAGATTTATAGTTTGTGAATATTTTCTCCCACTCTGTAGGCTACCTTTCCACTCTGTCGATTGTTTCCTTTTCTGTGCAGAAGCTTTTTAGATGATATAATTTAATTTGTTTATTTTTTCTTTTGTTGCTTGTGCTTTTGGAGTCTTATTCATAAAGTCTTTGCCCAGTCCTACTTCCTGAAGTGTTTCCCTTATGTTTTCTTTTAGTAATTTTATGGTTTGGGCTCTTATACATAAGTCTCTAATCCATTTTGAGTTGATTTTGGTATATGGTGAGAGGTATAGGTCTAGTTTCATTCTTCTGCATATGTATATCCAGTTTCCCAGCACTGTTTATTGAAGATGCAGTCTTTTCCCCAATGTATGTTCTTGTTGCCTTTGTCAAAGATCAGTTGGCTGTAAGTATGTGGTTGATTTCTGGGTTCTCTATTCTGTTCTATTGGTCTGAGTGTCTGTTTTTATGCCAGTACCATGCTGTTTCAGTTACTAAAGCTTTGTAGTATAATTTGAAGTTGGGTAGTGTTATGCCTCCAGCTTTATTTTTATTTTTTGCTCAAGATTGCTTTGGCTATTTGTAGTCTTTTGTTGTTCCACATGAATTTTAGGATTTTTAAATTTTATTTTATGAAGAATGTCATTGGTATTTTGATGGGGATTGCATTGAATCTGTCTATTGCTTTGGGTAGTATGGACATTTTCACAATGTTAATTCTTCCAATCCAAGAGCGTGGAATATCTTTCCATCTTTTTGTGCCCTCTTTACTCTTTCATTAGTGTTTTGTAGTTCTCACTATAGAAATCTTTCACCTGCTTGGTTAAATGGATTCCTAGGTATTTTATTTTTTGGTGGCTATTGTAAATGGGCTTGCTTTCTTGATTTCTTTATCTGCTAGTTTGTTTTTGGAGTATAAAAATGCTACTGGTTTCTGTGTGTTGATGTTGCATCCTGCAACATTATGGAAATTGCTTATCAGCTCTAAGAGTTTTTTGGTAAAGTCTTCAGTTTTTCTATATATAGGATAATGTCATCTGCAAACAGGAACTTCATTTGATTTCATCTTTTCCAATCTGGATACCCTTTATTTCATTCTCTTGCCTGATTGCTCCAGCTGGTACTTCTAATATTTGTTAAATAGGAGTGGTGACAGTGGACATCCTTATCTTGTTTTTGTCCAGGATGATATTTGGGATGGTATTGGTGATTGGTTTTACATACATGTCTTTTATGTGTTGAGATACTATACTTCTATACCTAATTTGCTGAGAGTCTTTGTCATGAAGGGATGTTGAATTTTGTTAAATGTCTTTTCTGTGTCTATTGAGATAATAATATGTTTTTTGTCCTTGATTTTATTGATGTCATGTATTGCATTTACTGACTTGAATATGTTGAACCAACCTTACATTCTTGGGATGAATTCCACTTATGGTGTATAATTTTTTTGATGTGTTGCTGTATTCTGGTTGTTAATATTTTGTTGAGGATTTTTGCATCTACGTTTATCAAGGTTATTAGCCTATAGATTTCTTTTTTGTTTTATCTTTGCCTGGTTTTGGTATCAGGGTGATTCTGGCCTCATAGAATGAGTGTGGGAGAATGGTCTTTGTTTCAATCTTTTTTGAAATAGTTTGAAGAGAATTGGTATTGATTCCTCTTTATAGGTTTGGTAGAATTCAGCAATAAAGCCATCTGTTTCTGGTCTTTTTGTTGGGAGACTGCTGATTACTGCTTCAATTTCATTGTTTGTTATTGCTCTGTTTGGGTTTTCTGTGTGTTCTTTGTTTAGTCTGGGTAGTTTGTATGTGTCCAGAAATTTATCCATTTCCTCCAGGTTTTCAAATTTGTTGGCATTGAGTTGTTTATAATAGTCTCTAATGATTCTTTGTATTTCTTTGGTATCGGTTGTAATGTCTGCTTTTTCATTTCTGATTTTTGTTATTTGGGTCTTATCTCTTTTCTACTTTTTGTTAGCCTAGCTAATGGTTTGTCTATTTTATTTATGTTCTCAAAAAACCAACTTTTTGTTTCATTGATCTTTTGTATCATTTTTGGGGTCTCTATTTCATTTAGATCTGCTCTGATCTTAATTATTTATTTTCATTTACTACTTTTAGGATTGGATTGTCTTGTTTTTCTAGTTCTTTGAGGTGTAGCATTAGGTCGTTTATTTGAAATCTTTCTATTCTTTTGATGTAGGTGTTTATTGCAATAAAGTTCCCTCTTACTGCATTTGCAGTGTATCCCACAAGATTTGGTATGATGTGTCTTTATTTTCATTAGTTTTAAGAAATTTTTTGATTTCCTATTTAATTTTATCTTGGACCCATAGGTCATTCAGAAGCATGTTATTTAATTTGCACATATTTGTATAGTTTCCAGAGTTTTGCTTCTTATTGATTTCCTGTTTTAATCCATTGTGGTCTGAAAAGATACTTGACATGACTTTGATTTTTTAAAAATTTACTGAGACTTGATTTGTGACCTAACATGTGGTCTATCCTGGAAAATGTTCTGTGTGCTGATGAGAATAATATATATTCTGTAGTTCTTGGATGAAATGTTCTGTAGATATCTGCCAGGTCCAATTGGTCTAAGGTGTAGTTTAAGTCCTGTGTTTCTCTGTTGACTTGTTGCCTGGATGATCTGTCCAATGATGAGAGAAGAGTGTTCAGGTCCCCCACTATTATTGTATTGAGGTATATCTCTTTCTTTAGGTTTAATAGTGTTTGCTTTATACATCTGGGTGCTCCAGTGTTGGGTGCATACATATTTATGATTGTTATGTTTTTTTGCTGGATAGATCCCTTTATCATTATATAGTGGCCTTCTTTGTCTCTTTCCATCGTTTTTGGTTTAAAGTCTGTTTTATCTGATATAAGAATAGCTATTCCTGCTCATTTTTGGTTTCCATTTGAGTGGTATATCTTTTTCTATCCTTTCATTTTTAGTCTGTGTCTTTAGAGGTGAGGCGAGTCTCTTAAAGACAGACAGTGTATAGTTGGGTCTAACGTTTTAATCCAATCAGTCAGTCTGTGCCTTTTGAATGGGGAGTTTAATCTATTTACAATTAGGGTTGGTATTGAAGGCATTATTTTACTCCTGGCATTTTATTGCTTTTTGTTTAGATGTTTTAAATATCTTTTGTTCCTTTCTTTCCCTTTTATTATTCATCTTCAATGTTGTTTTTTTGAGGTGGTAAGATTTAGTTTCTTTCTCTTTCTCATTTGTATGTTTGTTTTACCAGTGGGTTTTGTTCTTTCTTGTGTATTCGTGATAGTGAGTATCATTTTTTTTTTGATTCCAGATGCAGGACTCCCTTGAGAATTTCTTGCAGGGCTGGCAGAGTGGTGGTGAACTCCCATAGTTTTTGTTTGTCTGCGAAATACACTATTTCTCCCTTATTTATGAAGGATAGCCTTGCTGGGTATAGTATTCTTGGCTGGCAATTATTTTCTTTTAGTATTTTGAATATATTATCCCATTTTCTTCTGGCCTGTAGAGTTCCTATTAAGAATTCTGCTGTTAGCCTGTTGGCGACTCCCTTATAGGTGACTTGATGCTTTTCTCTTGCTGTTTGTAGAATTCTCTCTTTGTCTTTGACCTTTGCCAATTTGACTATAATGTGTCTTAGAGAGGATCTTTTGGGTTGAACCTGTTTGGGGATCTTTGGGCTTCCTGAATCTGAAGGTGTGTGTCTCTCCCTATACCTGGGAATTTTTCATTATTATTTCATTGAATAGGTTTTCAATGCCTTTTCCTTTGTCTTCTCCTTCTGGAATATCCATGATTTGGATGTTTGCATGCTTAAGGTTGTCTGCTAGGTCTCTTTGATTTTCTTCATCTTTTAAAATTCTTTTTCCCTTTTTTGTCCACCTGCATTATTTCAAAAAGGCCACCTTCAAGATCTGAAATTCTTCCTTCTGCTTGCTGTAACCTGCTGCTTAAGCTCTCAGTCATGTTTTTTATTCATTGAATGAATCCTTCTGTTCCAGGAGTTCTGCTACATTCTTTTTTAAGGTATTAATCTCTTTGTATATTTCTTCCTTCATATCCTGCGATTTTTTTTTTTTCTTATCTCATTGTGTTCTCTAATTGAATCTTCCCTTATATCTTTGAGTTTTCAGAGGACAATTACTCAGAATTCCTTTTCAGTCATTTCAAGGGTTTCCTGCTCTACAGGGTCTGGTATTTGAAAATTACTATATTCCTTTTTTGGTGTCATATTTTCTTGTTTATTCATATTTCTAGCATCTCTGCACTGATGTCTGGTAGAGCAATTGTTTCTTCTGTTACTCTGGAGTGGGCTTTGAGGAGAAAGACTTCTTCCTCTATTTTCAGGCTCTGCTGGTGACTCTCCTTGTGTCAATGCAGTCAAGTGTGCAGTGGGTTGCCTGAAAGGTAGTTTTGGCTGCTACTGTGGTGGTGAGCTATCCTTGTGGTGGCAGTAGCTGTGGTGGTGGCTGTGGTGGATTACCTATGTGGAAGTGGTGTTTGTAACATGCTCTTCCCTTCTGCTTGGATGGTGGGAAGGATGTCTGGTCCTCCTTCTGCTGTATTTTATTAAGTATTATCTTAAGGTTGCAAGAAAGGCTGTTACAAAAACATCTACCCTCATTTACAGTGATTTGTCTGTGGGAATCACTGTCATCACTGACAAAAGTAGTTGCAAAGAAAAAACCAAAATAAATTATATTCTAAAACTGATGTGTAAGTCTGCAAATCATCTATAAACCCTGATCTCATTTATCCAAAAAAACTTCCTTATTCACGGTGACTGACTTTATAGCATTTGACAGAAAAGTGAACTTAAAAAATAAATTTATATTAATATTTTTTCAACTGTTCTAGATACATTGGGGTTGCATATAAGTTTTATCCTAAAAGGGGTCCCATTGCTTAACTAATTAAAAACAGTGGTATCTAAAGTCTCTTCCTGTGCTAACATTTATAATGCTTTCTATTTTTATACACCACTGAAAAGAGGACTAACTCCTGATTGCATATAAATGGTGTAATGCAAATTACTTAAGTTGTTTTCCTTAGTAGAAAAGTTAAGCTGCACTAGGGAAATGATTGCACAATGCCTTCCCCAACTTGTCTTAAATCAGCTATTTTAGAAATTCCTAGAGGCTTGAAATCTCTAGAGGTGCCTACCAGCTGATAATCCATTGTAATAATTTCCACAGTTTGCAAGTGAAACATGCTTTTGCTTTTTCATAATTAAGCTTATCTCTCCTGCATTAACTATAATGTCAAGTCAGGAGTCTGTTTAACTAAAGAATCACAGGCCTTCCAAGGACTGGCATTGATAGTCTTCTGCTTCAGATTCTTTTTCGATTAGGTTTGGACATCTGCTTTGGAACATACAAGCTCCCTTGCTGCCCCTTTCATGGAGTAACCCTTGCTTACCTCATTCAGGAGCTGCACTGTGCCTGAAATATATAGCCAGGTAACCCAGCCATATATCTGATATTGCTGAGGCTGGAGGTCCTGTGGCTTTTTGTTTCAGCTGCAGCTTGAGATGAAGGTCATAATTCCTGTTCCCATGACTGCTGGCAGTGGCTGCATGGATACTAATGGAGCAGCCACAGACCAGAGTGTGATGGGAGAAATGAACTCAGGTGACCCTGCCTGCCTTGGATAAAGCCTTCCTGAGTTGCCCCTTCACTGGGGAGTCCTTGCATTGGGCCAGGCTCCTGGATCTGTCACTGCCCTTTACTGGATCCTTGTAGGTGTCCTAGATGCACAGTGGGGGTTTTGATGAAGCCAGTGTTAACATTACAGAATCAAGCTCTGAGGAAGTAGAGACCACAGAACTTACTCCTCATTTCATCTGCATGCAGTTAGCCAGTCACTATGGTTTGCTTGTCTTGACATCTGCTTGTACTGAAAATAGTCACATCTGTGAGATCTGCCAGATGTGGGTTCTACTTGATTTTGTACGCTTGCAAAAAAAAAAAAAAATACTATTTTAGGTTTGAAAGCAGATACACTTATATCAGAGACATGAGAAGACAGAATGGCTTCAGAATACTGAAAAAGGCCTTGGCAGCTTTGAAATGGTGTTTTCATTCAGGGCTGATTGTGTATGTCAAAGCAGACCCAGGGATGTTGGTTAAAAAAAATTCCCTTAGAAATTATTTTTGTTGTATTACCATTAGCCTTTTTTTTTTCCATTAAATTTTTATTTTGTCAATATACAATGTATATGGTTATTATGGCCCATCACCGACACCTCCCTCCCTCCTCCCTCTCTCCCCTCCCCCCCAAGAATGTCCTTTCCGTTTGCTTGTTGTAACAACTTCAAAAAGGTATAGTTGTTGTATCTTCTTCCCCCCCCCCCGCCCCCCCCCCCCCTCCCCCCCCTCTTTCTTTTCTGTCTTTTTTTTTTTTTTTTTTTTTTTTTTTTTT
>NW_007730353.1:119899-135563 GCF_000696425.1 Galeopterus variegatus
TTTCTCCCCCCCCCCCCCCCCCCGGTTTCTTTTGTGTGTGTATGTGGGTGAATTAATTTGTTTATACCATTAGCCTTTAATGTGCAGAACAGTGTGGAGCTGGAACAGTGAGACTCAGAGGCCTATTTGCTTTAGGCACCAAGCATGACCTTTTATATCCATAATTTCTCGTTTTCTCCTTATTCACTTCTGCTAATTTTCAGTCTTTTGTTTTGGATACACACCTCCATTTTATTTTTCATCCAATCCTCTGCAAAGAATGGAATGCCACAAGAGAAAATAATAAAAAGCTATGAAATATATCCTTAATCTACACGTTCCTTGGAGAAGGTATAAAAAAATTTAGACAAGAATAAAGAGGAAGATTACATCACCCTGTTTGTTCCTCTGGATCCACCCTTCTTCACCTTGCTGAGCCCCGGGGGAGGCTGACCTGCAAAGGCCCCTTTGCCTAAGACTTCCCCGTGGGTTTTGCCAGTGTGAGTGAGGTTGGGCTATTTATTCCCCGGCTTCTTCCCTGTGGGGTTGCTGCCAGCTGGCTGTGAGTCTTGACTGAAGGGCACAGCTCCTGTCCAGAAGCCCTCTCCATGCAGTGCTCTCTTTACAGGTTCAGGCAATCTCTCCTTCCCTCAACCCCTACTGGCCTACGCTGCCAGTGGGGTCGACCCTGGGAACCTGTACTATCTTTCACCCATACCTTGCAAAGAATCTCTCAACACTTTCTCCTCAAATTACTCAGTTTAAAGGTTTCATCTGTTTCCTGCTGAAACTCTAAGTAGTACAATTCTGATTACTACCCAGAGATAAGCACTGATAAACCTTTTAGAATATTTCCTTACCTTCCTTTATTTATGATCCTATGTATGGGTAACAGATTTAGCATAACTCTGTATCTCTATATCTTATCTCCCCCTCACTTATAATTACTTGTGAGAGTGGTCCCCTATTATTAAAATTGTCCATCTGCCGAATCATGATTTTTATTGACTACATTTTGTTTCACCATATGGATATAACTTGAATTTATTTTAGGATTCAAGAGCAGCTTTGTGTTCTATCTCCTTTTCATCTCCTCAAACTTAGCTGCTCCCTATTTCCTACATGTATTTACCTGATGGTTCAACTTTATAAAATAGAAGATTAGACCGGGTCAGTGTATCACCGCCCAGTCTGGGGCACCCCTGTTGGGCAGACTCAAGCTGGGTAACCTCTTGGGCAATTAAACCTCTTTTTTTTCAGGTTTCACTCACCTCAGTGGTTAGGTGACTTCTACAAGTTTCCATCTAGTAAATTGCAGAGCTAGAACTTGAATCCATGACTGCTGTCTCTAAATCCAGGACTTATCTACATCATGATGTGTTTACTCATATGTAAAACTCAAATTCTACCTCTAACCATGGAAATCATAGTTCTAAGTCAAAGAAGACTGTCAATTTAAAAAAACGTGTGGTTCCGGGCCGGCCCGGTGGCGCACTGCTACAGTGCGCCGCTTGGGAGTGCGGTGGCGCTCCCGCCGAGGGTTCGGATCCCACATACAGACCGGTTCCCGCTCACTGGCTGAGCGAGGTGTGGGAGCGACACCGAGGGTTGCGATCCCGTTGCCGGTCCCGGTCCAGTACGGGCGTGACACTGAGGGTTGCGATCCGTTGCCGGACACGAAAAAAGGAAAAAAAAAAAAAAAAAAAAAGTGTGGTTCCAAGGAAATGAACTATCCAGTCTTGGAAAGACATGGAGGAAACAAATGCATACCAGCAAATGAACAAAGGCAATCTGGAAAATCTACATACTGTGATTCCAGTTATATGATATTTTGTAAAAGGCAAAACTGTGGAGACAGTAAAATGATTAGTGGTTGCCAGGGGTTAAGGGGGAGAAGGGACGAATAGGCGGAGCTCAGAGGATTTTTAGGACAATGAAACTCCTCCGTGATACTATAACGGTGGATCCCTGTCATTACACATTAGTGAAAATCCACAGAATGTATGACATCAAGAATGAACCCTAACAAGTAAACTATAGACTTTGGGTGACAGTGATGTGTCAGTGTAGGTTCAATTGTGACAAATGTGTCAATTATAATGAAGGTCCCACTCTGGAGGGATGTTGATAAGTGGGGAGGCTGTGCATGTGTGGGGACAGGGGGTGTATGGGAATCTCTACACCTTCTCAATTTTTCTGTGAACCTAAAACTGCTCTAAAAAATAAAGTCTATTTTTTTAAAAAAACGTGTGGATTCTTTTAAATTGGCATACTATTAATTTTTCGGTGTCAATAGATTTGCTGTGTCTGACTCTAGTTTTCATTTAAGAGAAATGACCATCTTTTCTCTTTCATCACAAATGTCTGCAATAAATTGACATTTCCATCTCTGGAGATTTCTCACTGGAAATCTATTTTTCTGTTGTTATTTTAAAGCAGCATCAGTCTCCTATATTTAGGTAATGTGGACACATAATCAATTACAAAATATATCTAGCTCTGAGGATGTTTTCCTGCTGGACAGTTTCACACTTGAGTCTTATCGTGAAGATGTAAGAGATCATTTTTATTTAAAGCCCTGGAGAGTTAGAGAAATAAACTAGAAGCTGAACGTGAGACTTTCAAAATCCTAAGATCTACCCAGGCATCCATCATACATGACAGAATGATTATATTGCTTCCAGAATTAGGTGCACAGCTGTCTGTATACTGCATTGAGGTAAACTGACTCTGTCTATTCCAATGTACACCATGTATAACTTTTCTTCAATATAAACAAGAATGGAAACTTAAAGCTCAGAACTTTGACATTCCTGTGCATTGATTTCTTTTCATTTAAACAATGTAAGTAAATATTCTTCATAAGAAAGGATCATAATGGACATATGTGGATAGCTTGCCCTGTTAGTTGCTCAAAAACTAGATGTTTACCAGATGGCAAACAAAAGTCTCTATGTCCACATGTTTTCTGAGATTGGTTGATTTGAGAAATGCATTAGGATCAGTGACTAATTTGTGATGGGTGAGTCCTATTAACGGTGTATGTGTTTACCATTCATGCTTCCAGAGCCTCCTTCCTATTGACCCAGGATTACAGCAATGATGTTTTGAAAATTTGGTCACCTCCTAGTCTCCCTGGGGACAGAATTTTGTTTTTTCTTTTGTCTTCTGAGACAGATTCATAGGCAGCTCTTCTTATTTATACTAAAGGGGGAGGCCAGAGATGTAGATTTGATAAAATTGGGTAATCCTAAAATCATTTCTTTTGGGTTTAGAATTAATTGTTTATTTTTAGATAGAAGATATACTTTTGTAAACCTCATTTTATGTGGACCAGTTCTAGAAATTAATTTGAATTACTTGAGTACACAGTGGTAAAAGGAAGCAGAGGCATTTTTGAAGCATGCAGGGTCACAGAGGATGAAGATTTTGCTATGGATATTGTCATGCTATTCTTATGCACTCAGATAATGTAGTTCTGTGATATTTGCTCACGGTGAGGTCTTTTAAAAAGCTGTGTACTATATAATGTATACACATAAACATACATTTTATAAAATATATGCATAAATATAGATACGTTTTTTATGTATATATATTTTACATAATTACGTATTATACACACATTTTACATATGTACATACTTTATATGTATATTTTATTACTTTACATATTATTATATATCTTATTCCTTTCTATGTAATTATATATAAAAAAAGATAATAAATAGGGTTCTGGTTCTGCCATCAATTTGCTGTTTGACCAGTGTGGACTGGGAGTAGGGTGACTGGTCATCCTTGTTTTCCTGGGACTGAGGTGTTTCCAGGGATTTGGGACTTGCAGTTTTAAAACCAAGATAAATTGTTCAACTTAGCTCAGGGGAGTAGCCATGGACGAGGGTGGGCTTTCCTGGTGGCCGGGACCAATTATACATTGCAGAAATATAGTGAGCAGAATAGTGGGTCAAGGAAAGGGCCAGAGCAGAGTTAGGGCTAAACTCAAAGTTTTAGACAGTGAGGGGTGTGTCCTTGTGTGGAGTCAAATGAAATTAGAACAATTTAGGCCCATTCTAGGTGAATAAAGAGGAGTGGTTCTCCCAGGAATTCTGGAAGAGCTGGCTGTTGTGTCTTCTCATTTGGTTTTTCCTGCTGCAGCGATGGACTTTCCCAGGCACTTACAAAACCTGCCAAGGAAATCAGCTCTTTGCTTCAGAGAAGTAGGTTGTTTTCATCCTATACAAGGGATAAAGAAAAATTACATTCTGATAATGAACTCTGGTTTCTTATTTTCCTTTCTAAAAAAGTACCGCATATTTTATCTTATGAATCTACAGGAGAATTTTGGGGGGTATTACAAAGCATTCCAAAATGTTTTCCCTTAAAGGTACCCTCCCATGGATGAGGGTGGTCTGAGAAGTGGTGGTGGTCTGTGATTTTTTTTG
This sequence comes from Galeopterus variegatus, assembly GCF_000696425.1. NCBI lineage: Eukaryota > Metazoa > Chordata > Mammalia > Dermoptera > Cynocephalidae > Galeopterus > Galeopterus variegatus. The sequence continues at coordinate 124,320 of NW_007730353.1, forward strand.
TACTCCTTCTTCATGAGAAGAGAGGCTCAAATTCCTCTCTGGATCTAAATGGGTAGGAATCTTGTCCAGCCCCTGTGGAGTGTGCTTGCCTCTCTCCATCTGTGGGCAGGAGAGGTGCTGCCTTGAACTTCTGGTATTTTTAGTGTACTGCACACATTACCTAATGCAAAAATTTACAAAGTGAGAATACTTGAATACAGAGAAAGTAGGGGTAGGAAATCCAGGAGTGAATCCAAAATATGCATGCTAAGAGGCTCTGTATGAGGGATGGACAAGGCCACAAGTTGGCTCTGTGCCCAAAGAGAAACATGGTCCATTACATCAGTCAGTGTCCATAAGACAAGAACAAGCCAGTGACAGAAAGAAGCACAGTGTCTCTTTGTAGCGGGGCAAGAGAGCAATTTTTTCCAAGTTTTCATAAGAAATTAATTAGCCCATTTCCATTACTCATAGCCAAATACCTGGAACTGGGTCATTTGTAAGAAAACAAAATTTACTGTTTACATTTTCAGAGGCTGGGAAGTCCGAGTTTTCATAAGAAATTAATTAGCCCATTTCCATTACTCATAGCCAAATACCTAGAACTGGGTCATTTGTAAGAAAACAAAATTTACTGTTTACATTTTCAGAGGCTGGGAAGTCCAAAGTCCAGGGAGCACATATAGTGAGGGTCTTGGTGGTGGCAACAGTGACCCAGGGTCTCACATGGCAGAAAGTGGCAGAGCAGAGAGAGAGAGACCCTCTCATGTGCTCTCCTTTTAAAGCCCTCAGAACCACGCCCCTGACCACCATTATTAATCCATTCACTACGGTGTGGTCCTACAATCTAATCACCTCTTAAGGCCCCACCTTTTAATTATCATAATAGGATTTCCCACCCTCAACAGTTACAGTGGGAATTAAACTTATAATATATGGACTTTGGGGGACACAATTCTACTAGTCCACAGCAGGAGGATGCTTTGAAATGTAATGAGCCACATTCTCAGTCATACCTTGGTAGTAGTTTCATGGAAATGCTTCCCCTGATCTTCCTCAAGTAAAGGCTGTTGGCATAACTCCACGGCTCAACTCAACAAAAATTCCTGTCTTAAATTATTCACAGAACACAGTAAGGTACGAGTACATGCATTTTAAAACAAAAATAAGGAAAAGTCATCAAAAGATAGGAAGAATTAAATGAGACAGACAGTTTAGGTATGTAGATCTCTACTGACCTGGAGCAAACCAAGGATGGATTTTAGAGTATGCAGAGGAATGTCTGGATTTTCTGTCCTTTAGGCAATTCTCCATAATGATGTTTCCCAAGCAAGCGTTTAAAATATTGAAAGCAATGAGTTTGATGAGATTCTGCCTGACACATACTTCCTGGAATTCACTCTGCTATGTGGCTGATTATGTACAGAACCCATCAGATAGAATTCCTCATGCAAATGTTGAAAATTCAAACTTGGATTCCACCTGAGTAGAGGCCGTCCTGCCTCTTCTTGGGGGTGGGCCAAGGAATGGTGTGGCAGTGCCAGAGCTGTTCTTACAACTCTGGTTCTGTTCCAGTATGTGGACGAATGGAAGGACCCCAACATTCTACAGCTATAGAACAGTATGGTAAGAATTTAAGTATGCATAAGAAGTTAAGCTCCTTTTGAGTTCTCTGGGTCCATGGAGAACTGAGGTCCTTTTTTGACCAGGCCTCAGATACATCTCTTTGGCTTCATTTTGATACCATTCTCCCCCAAATCACCTAAGAATGGTACCTGGGACTTCTACTTAACTCATTCCCCTTTACCTTGGTTGCTCAGTGAATGTCCCAACACTGAGCCACTTGGTCTATGCTTTCCCTAAATCTCTCTCTCTACTTTCTTTCTCTCTTTCCTTCCTTCTCCCATTCCCTCCATCCATCCTTTTCTTCCCTTTCTTCCTTCCTGTCTGCCTGTCTGCTTTCCCCCCACTTTAATTCATACCTAAATTCACAGGCTCTCTCAGAGTATTTGAGTAAAACTCTCTATATGATCTTCTTCACCTGCTGCTCAACCTACCTGGTGACCCAGAGCTCCAATGTCTCATGAGTTTCCACTACGTGTCTTGATCAAGTTTCCAGGCCCATATTTTTGCACAATTGTTTTCTAATAAACACACTTGAACACACATAATTGTTTATAGAATTCATTTCAGTCAAATTACTCTAATTCCAGCCAGTCTGAATACATACCCAAATTAATAATGGTTTCAGGTGAGGGGGGGAATGGCAAACTGTGTTTTTTATTATATCCTGTCTTTGACAAATTTCGGAAGGGGACTGGGACAGTCTGAGAGTTATATGCTCTCGTTAGTAACTTTATCTTGGGATTCTTATCACATTGTACATAATTTCCTATTGATCCTTCTAGTGTTTTTGTAATCCATGAAAACTGTATATTTCCTTGTTTCTGGTAAAAAACGTGATATTTGGGAAGATATTTTTATTTTGACAGATTCCCAGAAATAGAGATCCTTTGAATCTTATGAGCTATGAGAAATTTTCTTTACCGTAGAAAATTTTCAGTAACTATTTAAAATTAATATTCTGTATAAATTGTGCCTAATTTTGTCAAGAGACATACTTTTAGGAACACTTTTGATCAAATTTCTGGTGTACTATTGATAACCTTGAAGCTGACCTCTTAATAGAGAATTAGCATTTGGCACCTATTTATGAATTAATAAAACTGAAATGTCACTTTCCATTTTAGCAATAGTCTTCACTTTGGCATTTCTGGCTACTCTTTTTTTTTTTTTTTTTTTTTTAATTTTAATTGTGTCCTTGAGGTAGTCATTTATTTTGGATCTTAAATATCAAGATTTCAGTGTTTGTCCTTTTAGAGACAATGTCATGAGGCTGAACTTAATACTTGAAAATGACTAATATTTACTACTCTACAACTGTTCTGACAGTTTATCACCTGCTCTGCTTCCATCTCGTTCTATAAATTCAAGTATTTAGTACCTGACTCTCCATAAAAATGTTTTGAAGTGTTTTGGCAACCAAGCAAACGGTGCAATGAGGAAGAAGTTCAAACAACTTGCTTGTGGTTATTGTTGTCACGGAAACCATTTCCTCACATAGTGTTTGACAACAGCCATGTTTTTTAAAATGCTATGAAAACAAAACCTGTCTAGAAGCACGGAGAAGAAAGCATACAATGAAATAAGTCACAAACCAACTGAAAGTTATGAGAATGCATAAGATGCAAAATGCTAGATATCAATTGATGTGATATTTTATAATACAGAAATGAAAATCAAGAGGAATAGCATGTTGAAAAGTGTGGCAGAACAGGAGTGGGAGTAAAATGTCCTTGTTGAAGCAAATCCAAGGTCCCACTATGTTCCCAAAATATACTGTGTGAATTTTAAGGGAAATTGTTTAATTAAACAAACAGATGGCCTCATCTTTGCCATACACAAACTCATGGGATGGAGTTTTAAACAGATAACATAACCAGTGGAAGGTTGGAATATATTGCCCAGTGGTAGACTAGACTTCTAGAGGCTGAGGGGGCTGAAGAAAATGGAGAGCTTATTTTTTGGGTTTGTCCAGTTCATGATTTTACTTTAAAAGGGAAGGAGTGAGTTATGGTGCATGGTGATGCTAAAGCTCCTATGAAAAAAAAAGATCCTAAAATGTTGGTAATGGATAAAGTGTATTTTTTTAAAGCTCTTTTTCAAGGTCTATACATGTAGAACAAGACCCCAAGGAGGGAAAGATGATGTTGGTTTGACCCTGTAGCTTTTGATTCTAAAATTTTGGGTTTCCGTTCATAAAATGTGAGACATAAAGTGTGAAAGATGTGGAGAAAGTTGAACTGTAAAGTGAATGAATCTATAGCAAAGAGGGGTAAATTGAGCCTAATCTGAAGTTATCAATCCTACAAAAAAGGAAAATATGATTTAAGAGATATATGACTTGAAATGTTGGAAGTCAGATGAAAGTCCAATTGGAAGAGATAATTTCTGAATAGATTCTAATATCTAGAAGAGATCTTTCCTTTCCTGACTGTGTTTTATAAACTATTGTAAATTATTGCTAATTATTTACATAAACAAAAATATTGAGTTTATACCTCTCCCCTCCTTTATCTTTGATGTGCACATAACTGCAGACATGGCATAGAAAAATGTTCATCTTTTTTCAGTTTTTTCAATTATTAAACTCTGCTGAATTTAACTTTTGCAATTGCCACAAAGGAAATGTTTGGGAATCTTACGATGTTCAAAGATAGAACCAATTCTCCATTGCTTGTTGCCTGACATTTAAGTATCTTTTATTTCCAAAAGACTATGAAACACTTATCTCATCTTCCCAATGTCTCTTATACATTATTCCATCAGTATTTTAATACTGAAGATTAGGAAAAGCAAATCAGAATTAATATATTTTGAGGGCAAGTTGACTGACCTCATAGAAGAGAAGGCTGTGGGAAAGTAAGTGAGGAATAAACTGAGAGGAGAATCAGGCACTGTAGAGTCACTTCAGATCCCTGTGGCACTGCAGTCTTCAGGAAAAAGGCCTCATCCAGTGCTTTACATGTAGGTGATTGTTTTTTTTTTCTCTTCCATCAGCCCCCAGCCCTGCAAACCATAATTTTCAGATTTCTTATCTTCTATGCTCTCTGACAACTTCTATTTTCCAATTAGTCTCATCTAAAAGCATCAGCATGACCAAAATGGTAAAAAGTCTGGAAATCATATTATATGAGTATCAGTTAAAAGAAAAGGGGGCCATGCATTTGAAGGATTGTCACATAGAAGAATAATTTAACCAAGTCTGTGTGGCTTTTATAGACTGAACTACGATCAGGGGGTGGAAAGTCTATCATAGTAGATATTCAAACCCTCAGAGCTGCCAAGCATGGACTCAGCTGCTGGAAGAAGTAGAGAGCTTACCATTATCCTTTGGGCCCTGTAGGGTTTTAACTCCATCCAGTGTCTCCTTTCTCTCCAGTGGTATTTCCCATTAGACACGCTCATGTCTCTTCCTTTGACCCATGCTCTTCTCCTCCTAATCTCCTTATCATCAATTCACTCCTTCCAAGTGAGGAACAGGCACCAAGTCCTGGAGATCTGCTCTCCGGACTGTCTCTTGAGCCCTTCCTCTTTTTCCCGTCCCACTGCCACTCCACCATAGTTCCTGTCCTCACCTTGAGATGGGAACTCCTTGAGGGCATGGGTGGTGTGTGTTGTCTTTTATTTTTTTATACCTGGTTAGCCAGCACAATAGCTGGGTACTCAGTCAATACATACTGAATTAATATATGACTGCCAATAATTTACATTTAAAATAACAGCTTTATTGCTTATTTTTTATAATAGCTATAATTAAATACAATAAAATTCACTCTTTTGCAGTGTGCAATTCAATGATTTTTGATATATTCACAATGACCACCATTATATAATTCCAGAACATTTTCATCACCCCAAAAGGAAACCCCTTACCCATTAGTAGCCACTTCCCATTCCCCACTCCCCATTCCTTGGCAACTACCAACCTAACTTACTCTTGTCTCTATGGATTTGCCTATTCTGGACATTTTATATGAACGAAATCACACAATATTTGGTCTTTTGTGATTGGCTTATTTTACTTTGCATAATGTTTTCAAAGTTCATCCATATTGCAGCATCAACAATTTACTTTGAGGCCACTTCGCCTTGAGCAGTGGGCTGGTCTATTCATTCAATAAATATATTTTTAGCATTAACTATGTGCATTGGGGCAATGTAATTGGGACATAGTAATTTTACCCCAAAGCTTACAGTCTAGTTGGAAGGAAAATATGTAAACAAAAATGGACTTTGCTCAGGCAATGTTATGAAAATAAATATATACCTGATGAACTTAATCAGAGTTTCAGAATATCGTATTCCTACCACTTGGCAGGGGTCCTGCAACCAGGTGTTTTGTGAGAGGCTAAGGGCAGGGATTTGGGTATCGTGGGGCTAAAGGTAGCTCCTCGCAGAGGTAACCGAAGACACCCATATCTGAACATGTGAGCCAAGCAAGGTCATGAGGGAAGCCATATTTCTGGTCTTACTAACAGTTTCTCTTTGCTAGGGAGTGTCTTCTGTTAGTCTAGATACTCTCATGATTTCATTTTTCTTTTTTGGACCTTATTTCTTTCCACATCAAGCTCTGTTCCACAGTGGTTCACTGCCAAACTGGTTACTTCTTAGAATCAGAGTGCACATATAGTTACAAAGATCTTGATTTTTCAGTGTGCAATCATTTAAAAGTCAGGCCTTCTGCTTGGCTTCACAAGCATGGTTAGCTATTTTATGATTACCCTAGTTATTTATTTTCCTATTTCCAATTTTATGAATCCAAGCTAATGCAGAAAATGTTAGAGATGAGAGGCTCCTCCAATGTTAAATATTCTGCTAAGCAGTTCTTTGGAAATGCCTATTACGTCCCTCCACCAAATGTTCTAGTCAAAGTGTTCTCTACAGCTTCAGTGAGAGTGGTTTTATAGACCATCCTGGATTCAAGAAGGGAACAAAGAGATATGTTCTTGGCTGAGTGTGGCCTTAAGTCTTTCCTTTATTACTGTGATGTCCTTTTTGCTCTAGTTACTCCTGGTTTCCAGCTAATACATGTCCCTAGGCTATATATATTGTCCTCCTGTAACAAAATGTGATTTTTGTTAATCTATCTTTTTCAGACTCCTCTGATATAAGCATGTTGGGTATGACTATTTCAAAAGAGGAAGAAAATTGGGAAATTGATCCAGTGCATATGTACATGAGAAGCAAAAGAAACAGGGGAGAAAGATCAGAAGAAGAAATAACATGAATAAGTATAAGAAATAAAACTCTGTCTTCTCTATATGTGACCTCTAGTTTTATTTTCCCCCCAAGCCTCAGACTTTCTTGCACTTAATCTGTAATTGATCTGACATTCAGAATGCCAGATATTGAAATGAGCTTTCTCTCCTGAGCTCTGACTCCCAGCTCTGCGGTCTGAGAGACCGACTCCATGTATACAGCTGGCCACCTGTGACACACCTAAGCCATGTGATGCTATCACATCACACCACAGTCAAGTGAGGAATGGATAAAGTCTAAAGTCTGTGAGTGGAATTATGAAAGGTACCCTCAGGTTACTTTCCAGAAGCATTTGACTTTTTAAAAATGTCTGTATTCTGATTTTATAATCTAGCCAGTTACCCATGCACCAAAAATGTGTGATTTCCCAGTGATGCGAAGCTTATTTACTTTATCAAGTTATTCCATTGCTGCCTTGTAATGATTAGGCGTAGGGTGGTGTGGTAAGAGAAAACAAACAGAAAAAACATGTTTTCAAACTCTGTCCAACTCATTTAAAAGTTCCAATTAGTCTAACAGGCATTTGTTTTGGTTATTACTTTTTAACTCTTGAAATCTTCTATCCAAGTACCCATACTATTTGGTTTTTCTTCTCATATTTTTTGTTTCAGCTAGAATTGAAAAGTTAAATTCTGCTATCATTTATTGTTAATCCTCTGCATACCAAACTCAGTACCTCCTGTGATTTCCTGTATTCACAGGAACAGAAGTGCCCTTGAGAAAATATCACCTTTCAAACCTTCTGTTTATGGAAGGCTTAGATCCAAAACTTACTTAGACATCTTGGGCTCAAGATCACATAGATTTTTTTTCTCAGTAGTTCATTTCACAGTTGGATAATAAAGAATTGAATATTTTAGACAATGCAGTGTGGCCAACTCCAGATTTATGAAGAGAAAAAATTTTGACACAGATAATCTCAAAATCAAACTATGTAATGAAAATTAGGCAGAACATTTAAGTCAAGCACAAACTAATCATCTTTCTAAACTTATTCAACACTCTGCCAGCTTCTGATTATGTGGGAGTTGCTGATCTGTTTTTCAGATTCTCTGGGGGGTCTCCTAAGGTCATATTCTGTCCTAGTATAGTGATTTCTATGCTTAAACCGAAATCCAGATTCCAGGCTGCTACTTCCAGAGGGGTTAGGAAAGAAATCCTCCAACTCCCCTGAACTGTGAGATCCTAATGGAGGCCGGCTCTACTTTGGGTCAGATTAAGTGGAAGCTAAACTGCCTGACTTTGGAAATCTTCCGAATAGCAACACTTTACTCTAGACTGACAACCCCCCTCTAGCATATTCTACATGGATACTATGTCTCCAGAAGACCACTGCTAATATAGTCAATCACTTGACTCACCTAAAACTAACTAACTAACTAACTAACTAACTAACTAACTAACTAACTAACTAACTAACTAACTAACTAACTAACTAAAACAGTTGAGGCAGGGCCAGGACTGGTCATCTTTATCTAGCATATACTGAGTACCTGGCTTACAGCTTGTATGTGTTTGTCAAATGGATCGGTATTACTTGTGCGAGAAGAGAGATCCTGATTTCGTTTTCCTAATTAGCTAATTAATGTGAATAGACTTTACAACCAGAAGGAGTGTGGCTTGAGACTTTCACAGGCAAATGGTAATGAAATGGAGAGAACGGGGCTGCACTGAATATAGGTGCTGAGAACCCCACTAGAGATACTGAATCAGGATCTTTGGAGGATTGGGATCAGGAATATGCATTTTTTCAAACTCCACAGGAAATTTATAGACACAGTCATTGCTGGAAATTAACAAAAGAAAGTCTCCTAGAATAGGCTTGAATTTAATATCTTTTGGATAAGTAGAGAGACAGTAGATGCTTATTAAATATTTGCTTGGTTGAATGAGTGAGTAGATGAGGAACTAGGTAAAAGCTGAGTCCTTGATTAAAGTTACAGGCCCGCTCTGCTTCATGGCATCCAAGCCTGAATCTCTTTACCTGATCTGTCAGTTCCTCAGCTGTAATCTGGAGGATAAAGGAGAAGACAGGAAGAGTAATGAGGAGACAAGTATAAGATGGTGATTGAAAATAGCATTTTGGGACGCTTTGGGTGACATCTGCTCCCAAAAAAGCGGCAGATTGACATTTCATCTCCTCCAGCCAGCTTGCAGCATGTGCATGATTGAAAGTAATTTATGACTCCTTCCCAGGCTCAACCCCAGAGCAGAGAAGCTGACATTACAATGTTGCATGTGACAGAAATGTGGCCTTACAGCACCCCCAGAGAAGCTCCAAATTAGTCAGCTACCCTTCATTAATCAAAAGCTGGCTGTGGCTCACTCCTCGGTTTGGAGTGAGACTAGCCTTCCATCGATATGGCAGGATGGTAAGTTCATGGATAAGGCTTTAGCATGAAACTTAGCACACATTTGTTATTGTAATCTCAGACTATAAAACGAAATGTCTCAAAGGTGCAATCAGCCTCATCATTTGCAGTACTATGTTTAGAATGTCTTCGTGCGTTCTCTTTTATTTTTGGATTGCACCCCTCCCCCTTCCAATGCAAAGGTGTCACTGGTGCCCACTGAGTTGTGTCCTACACAGTCAGCTGGAATCTCCAACTATAAGTCAGGACTGGGGACAGTCTTCCAGGAAAAACCACTGGCACAGGGGAAAACTTGATATCCATGCCGTTTAGGTAAGAATTGTGGTAAGTTCTCTGCAGCACAGAAATTCATTGGGACAGCCATTATTATCTCTACTTTATAGATGAGGAAACTGAGGTTCCAAGATATCAAAAATATTGCCTAAATTTACATATGCAATAACGTAGAGAGGTAGTCAGGAATAGAAAGTGGCAGATAAATAAGTGGAGGGGAAGGCACAAAACAAGCGAGGATGTGAGAGTCTTAGTCCCAGAATGTGAGGAACAGAGGATGTGAAAAAGAAAGAGAAGAGGGACTCAGTGACCATACTGTCCTGTGCCACATCCTATTCACCTGGGCCTGTGTTGTAAATTCTTTGAAATTTTGATCAGTTTTCTGTCTGCTCATTGATGATTTATAGTCTCTTCTCTAAATAGTATAGTTTCAGAAACCTGGTGGGCTGAGCTGGCTAAGGTCTAGTGGCAGATCAAGCGTACTGGGAGTGGGATCTGACTCATGGATCAGACATTCTCTACTGCTGGTGCTGTGTGTCAAATGTGTCCCCCCAAAGTTTGTGGATTGGAAACTTGATCTACATTGTAACAGTGTTAAGGGGATGGGAAATTCTATTATAGTAATTGAAAGGTGGAGCCTTTAAAAGATGATTAGATCGTGAGGACTGTACCCTCATGAGTGGATTAATCCATTGGTGGTTTAATAGGTGCTGATGGGCATGGTTCTGATGGATTTATAAGAAGAGCCAGGGAGCAGGTTAACCGTCTTGCTCAGCCATTTACCACGTGATACCCTGTGTTGCTGTATAGAGTCACCATTAAGAACAAGGCCCTCACCAGATGTGTTCCCTGGACTTTGAACTTCCCAGCCTCCAAAACTGTAAGAAATAAATGCTATTTCTTTATAAACCACCCAGTTTCAAGTATTCTGTTATAAGCATCAAAAACAGAATAATATAGCTGGTATCAAGTAAATAAGACCCAGTCTGTTTAGAGCTCTTTCCTGCCCTAGCCCTTCCCTCTGATTTGCTAATCAAGCAAAGGTCATACATGTTCCAGGAAATGTAATCTGTGTCCGTGTCAGCCTGTCATTGCTCTACACCTCTTTCTTCTTGCTGGCACCAAGTTGTATCCTGAGTTGTGTCATTTCACATGATGCAGCCAGAAAAATACTCTGACTAATAATATTCCTGTAACACACTTATGCTCAGCTCCAGATAAAATAAATATGGTAGAAAAGTACTTGAAGTGTTGGTGAGATTTTTCTTCTTGGTGTTTTCTTGTGCTCTTTGAACATTAAAAGTATCTTTAAAATAGTTGCATTTCTTAAACACTTGGAATGAGAGTTATACCCATTAAATCTTTAGCCACTGAGCACAATTTGGTGCAACTCCTGTGAAATTTTTAAAAATGAAAAGGTTTAATAATTTCAGAAATCTGATAGTTATGCAAAGATTAGAAGGGATTACAAATTGTTTATGGTGCCTTTACAGCTCCTTGGAAAGTAAATATTCAAACCATGTTTTCAATTAAGGATCTTGTTTCCATTAACCTGGACCTTCATGAGAACATCAGGAAGCTAACTATACAGTCAATGAAAGTCTGGGAATTGCCATAGCTTGTAGTTCTAGAGAAATTCTTGTCACCTGGGGACACGACAGTGACAAGAGACTAATTTGTGTTTCTAAAGTCCAGGCCCTTGAATTTAACTGCATTATGATTACATTTTTTCTTTGGT
>NW_007730353.1:136563-140164 GCF_000696425.1 Galeopterus variegatus
TTTTTGTCTTTTTTTTACTGACCGGTAACGGGATCGCAACCCTCAGTGTTGCGCCCGCACCTCTCTCAGCCAGTGAGCGGTAACCAGTCTCCACATGGGATCCGAACCCTCGGTGGGAGCGCCGCCGCGCTCCCAAGCGGCACACTCTCCAGTGCGCCACCGGGCCGGCCCTGAAATAGGTTTTTTAAAAAAATTTTCCTGATCCCTAGACCTTTATCCTACTGAATTATTAGTGTCGCTTGAAACCTTACTAGAATGTCTATGTCTTCTCTCTGTAGAGATTGGTTCTCCTCACTGAAAGAAGCTGGCTAACTAAGACTATAGATAGAATCCTGCAGCCAAAAAAGAGAGAAATCCCCTCTGTGTCACAATACTCACCACCAATAAGCCTCTGCTTTTTGGTTATAGTTTCTGTCATGGATTGAATTGTTCCACCATCAAAAGTTTAATATGTTGGAGGCTTGGTCTCGACTGTGACAGGGTTAAGAGGGTGGGAAATCCTATTGTGGTAGTTGAAAGGTGGGGCCTTAAAGAGGTGACTGGATTGTGAGGACTGCACCCTTGTGAGTGGACTGATCCATTCTTGGTATGATGAAAGTGGTTCTGGTGGCTTTAAAAGAGTGAATGAGGAGGTTAGCCTCTCTCACTCTCTGCTCTGCTATTTTCTGCCATGTGAGACCCCTGCATTGCTGTAAAGCTGCCAACAAAGAAGACCAGATGTGTTCCCTGGACTTTGGACTTCCCAGCCTCTGAAACCGTAAGCAATAAATATTGTTTCTTTATAAATTATCCAGTTCCAGGTATTTTTTAATAATAAGCAGAAATGGACTAATACAGTTTCCAATCTACAAATGAAGTAATAAAACTCCTTTTATTTAAGAGAGTTTACATGATTATTTGGGGAAGTGCTATATTCCAGATAATATAATCCATCCATCCTTTCATCCATCCATCCAGTGAATATTTACTGTGCATTTAGTATATGCAAGCTGCTGAGCATGTAATAGTAAGAAAGACAGGGTAGCTAGATGGGGTGCCTGATTTCAGGAATCTTACAATAGAGCAGCAAAGAGAAACAATTAAAAAGCAAATACAAAAATATAAAAAATTGTTATGAGAAAGGAGGACTATGATGCCATGGAACACACAACAAAAACACAAAAACTGTTGTGGTGAGGTGGGGGAGGATGTCAGAGAAGCGATCAGAGAGGAGGTGATGTCTGCATTGAAACCTGAAGGCTGAGTGGGAGGAGGTCAGCAGAAGAACAGGTGGAGTAGTTCTGAGCAGGAAAATATCCTAGAGGGAGACAGGGGAATGGGGTATCAGGGAAACTGAAATGTTGGCATTCAGGGAGAGGAGTAACAGGAAATGGGCTTGCAGAAGTAGGGAGGCGTCTACCTAACTATCCTAGGAGCCTTGAAAGACATGTTAATAAGACCGGTCTTCATCCTAAGAAAATTATAGGGTTCGGGATAGGGAAATTACATGATGAAATTTCTTTTTCACAAGGATTATGTTGACTGCAGTGCAGAGACTAGAGGCTACGTGGATGAAAGGTGACCACTTGGTGGTGGTAATCTTGACAAGTGACAAAATGTGGACTGGTATAGTAGTAGTGGTGGTGGAGAAAGAGCAGCTAGTAGTTCTGAAGGATAACCAGGCGAGTGCATGCCATGGTAGCCAAGAGAAGAGAAAGTTTTCAGAAGAAGGAGGTGATAATGTGCATGAAATTCTGCTGGAAGGTTTAGAAAGATGAGCACAGAGAAGTGTCTATTGGATATTGCAAAGTGGTGGTCAGTAGAGTAACAGGGTGGAATCCAGAAAGAGAAGAGAAAGTTTTCAGAAGAAGGAGGTGATAATGTGCATGAAATTCTGCTGGAAGGTTTAGAAAGATGAGCAAAGAGAAGTGTCTATTGGATATTGCAAAGTGGTGGTCAGTAGAGTAACAGGGTGGAATCCAGATTGCAGAAGGTCAAAGAATTAATCTTTGAATGAGGAAGTGGAGATAGCATGTTCTGAATAATTATTTAACAAGGTTTGTTGAGAATGGGGAACAGAAGAATAAGGCAGAATTTTTTATGTAAGTGGAAATGATACAGTAGAGAGAGACACTTGTCAACATTAATCAATCAAAAATAGCTGATTTAGTCAATTCATTGGATTGTTTTGAAAAAATAAAATGATTTCTGCAAAACTGTTTTATAGACTATAAAGTGCTTTAAGAATATTTTTAGAAATATGTTTTTTATAGGCTTTGTAACTTTTGTGGGTCTTTCTATTTATTTTATACAGTAAATACCTACTGATCAAGGTCTACATTGGTTTTAACTTCTTTTGTGTAGTGTTTTGTGAAAATAAAATAATTTTCTTTGAAGCTTTGATTAGTTGTTTTAGTCCCCTATGCTTCAATTTTCCCATTTTGAAAATGGAGGGTAAATGGTGAAGAAATTTGTTTACTGTCACAGAGAGAGGTCTAAACATATTGCTGAGTGGAAAAAGTTTAAAAATTAACAAATAATGTGTACTTTAATTTTTGCCAAACTATACAGTATGCGTTTATCAATGTATTTATTTCATTCAATTTATTTCATATACCAATGTCTGGAAGTATTTTTAACAAAATATCAAAATGGAATTATGGTTATCAAAATTTAGCAGTATGACATAGTAAAACCAAAATAAATACACAAATAAATAAAGAAAACAAAATGATGCAAAGATAGATAATGTTTTCTTTCCCAAGGTAGGACGAATTTGATCATTTGCAAAAGGATATATATCAAAATCCAGGTGGCTTACATGGAGAGAAGTTTAGCTTGGTTTATTTGAGCCTGAACCCATAAATAATCACATTAATGCTGAACTTCCTACTACTCCTAAGTGAAGAAAGAAATCAGGGTGAAATCCAGGTGTCTTTGGGTCCTTCCTTAAATTTTCCCATTTTCTATGAGTCCATCCTTCAACAGAATTTACCTCCATCTACATGACAGCTCTACCTCCTGACCCATTTCTATAAGTGACTTCTTTTGGCTCTGCCTTTGAAAAATTTTGTCAGTCCAATCCCAACTCTTTTCTTTTAATTTAGACTTTATTCTGAGAATGCTGAGTCCCGGCTTAGTGTCAGTCAGTGAACCCAGATTTCCTGCCTGGCTCTGCAGGACAAATACTGCCCTGCTAGTTTTTTTTTGCATTTTTGTTCCACTGTATCTGCAGCGGCCAATGGTGGGCATCGTGTCCTGTACCCTCTGGTGCAGCCTGCCGCTTGCTCAGCAGTACCTTGGCATAGATCCTTGTGTTCTGGCATTCTTTGTGATCGTCCTCTTTGGATTAGGAGTGCTTTATAAGAAATTGGTAACTGAGGTTATTTGGCAGTGAGAAGAGAGTCTTAAAAGTCTCAATCCTTTTTTAAAAAATTACATTTTATATTTTTATCAATCTTTTTCTTTGCTTTTAAATGGAACTTGAAGGTGAAGAGGTCTCAGGCCATTTTCTTGGGCTGTTACTCTACCTTCAAGGTCCAGCTGAAGTCCCAACCACTGTGTGAAATCTTCTTTATTGTCACTCCTGCCTTGGGGATTTGCCCTTTCTCTATGCTCTGGG
>NW_007730353.1:140444-141672 GCF_000696425.1 Galeopterus variegatus
TGTGAAATCTTCTTTATTGTCACTCCTGCCTTGGGGATTTGCCCTTTCTCTATGCTCTGGGAACACATAATGTCTGCACTAATTATTTCAAACTTAGCCTGTGCTGCCTGTCTGTTAAGTGTAAGCTTTGTCTTCCCTATTAGACTATCAGCTTTGTTCTTTCATTTAGTCATTTATTTATCCTGGCTCCATCACTGGTTACCTATTTGACCTTGTTCGACCCACTTGCCGTCATTATGCCATAGGCTCCTTTTCTGTACAATGTGATAATAGTATCCATCTTTTAAGGTTGTTGGGAGGGTTGAATGAAATAACACACCCAATGCATTTAGTATGTGTGTGACACAGTTAGTGTTCTATTATTATCTCTTGTTCTCTCATTATTTAACTACTGTGGAGTTAAAAGAACTGGTGAAACTGTTACAAAACAGGGAATATTCTACAGAAATAGTTTCTTCCCTATTGTAATATACATGCTAGAATTTAACAACTAATTAGTCGATTATTTATTTAAATAGTACTCTTTTAAGAAGTATAGGGTGCTATGAGAATGTCTGTCTTCCCCTGGAAGTTTTGGGAAGGTTCCCATGAGGAAATGATAAATGAATTTAGATCTGAAAAAGGAACAGGTTTGAACCAGTTGGTTGTCAGGAAGAGTAATCCAGGCAAAGGGCACAGCATGTGTGGGGACTCTGTGCTGGAGGGAAGCACAGTGTATTTGAGGACCTGAAAGATGGCCAGCGTGGCTCGAGCGCAACTGTGGGATGAGAAGAGAGCACTGAAAGAGTCAGGCCTGGGTTTTGTGCATCACTTTCCTAATATCTGGTGCCTATATGGTAGGGAGCTCAGTTCATACTTGTTCATGATTTAGTCTGTTGTGGAATAAACTCGACAAGAAAGGCTCCAGACACTCGGGGGTTGGAGAGTCAGAAGGTTTATTATGCACGTGGGACCCAGATGAACTTTCAGTTCTGAAACCCTGGGACCCTGAACATGAGTTTAACAGGGTTTTTATAAGCAAGTTTGGCAGGATCCATAAGCCTAAGTTTAAACTTACATCTTAGACAAGCAGCTGCTGGTTTCAGCTCCTTCTCACCCACGTGACTTAGGCCAGCAGGCAGGATCACAGAGGCATGAGTGCAGGCAGGCAAGATTACAGAAGTAGAAATGCAGGCAGGCAGTTGATTATTAGCTAGGCTAAGTTCTGGGGGCCCTGGGAGATAAGCAC
>NW_007730353.1:141818-144585 GCF_000696425.1 Galeopterus variegatus
ATGCAGGCAGGCAGTTGATTATTAGCTAGGCTAAGTTCTGGGGGCCCTGGGAGATAAGCACATTTAGTTACAGAGGCATTTTACAAGTCAGTCAAAATTTAATTTTTGAATTTTTCCAACAAGTCCACATGGGTAAAGCTGGTTCATCTGATCCTTTTAGGCACCAAAAGAAAGTGGTTTCAGGGTAGATCGTGTACCAGTAAGGGTCCAGTCAGGAAAAAATAAAGTACATTGAACATTTTAACAATGAGAATTTAAAATGAAGAATTTAAACGGGCACTAGAGAAACAAAAAATCAAAGAAGTGATGTTGGGGTAACAAAGAGAGAGTAATTCTAAAAAGCCACTACCTCTCCAGGCCAGAATCTGAAGCTTTGTTTTCACTACCTCTCTCCCCCACAGCCAGTCTCTCACAAAGTCCTATTTTTACAGCCCAGAGAAGCTAGAACTCAGACCCTGTGCGTGTGTGTGTAGGGTGAGGTCTGGGTGCTGCTCAGTAGGTGCTGGTACCTCAGGAGCTCAGAAGACCTGGGAAGAGTTCCTAGTTAGTGCTGGCACCTGTGCCTCTAAGAGAGCACATTCAGGTTAGTTGTAAGTATACTGAAATAAAGCAGGAGACTGAAGCCAACTTCCCACTCCAGGATGGAGGCCATTGCAAAGGTGATGATGATAGGGACAGGTAGAAAGCAGGTAGGAGCCTGCCATTTAGTCTCCGTCTAGCGGCTGCTATCGGTGGAAACTGACAGGGAGTCTGCAGGCAAAGCAGAAATGTAATTAGCAGAGTCCTGGCCCCAGCATCACATCAGAAAGTTTAGAAGGATGGGTGGGAATGTTAATTTTTGTTATGTGTTTATAAAAAAAAAGGTGGGGTGGAAAAATAAGAAAAAGGAGAAAGTGGGCATTGGTAACTGGATATGAAGGGTGACGTGGTCTTGCTTTAGATAGCATCTGACTCTCTAATATAGAGACAGAGAGAAAACCTCTAAGTTTTATGCCACTCAGTCTCTGAGTTGGTTATATATATACATATATATAATATTAATTTAAGCACATATTTAAAAATTAGTGAAAAAGAACAAAACTTTGTAAGCTTTCACTGTTCTGCTTAAAGCTATTGGAAACTAGGATTCACATTCAATAAAAGGAGACTGCAGGTGGCTACATAGGTTGATTTCAGGTCCTTAAGGGTCTGGTCATCTACCAAACCTTTGTAAATTCCAGGAAAAAGCTCCACTTCTCTACCATTTCCTTGGTGGTTGATTGTAGTCTCCCTGGAAAATCATATATGTCTTTACTCCCAACCTCTGCCCTAGGTTTTCATTGGCTGGTGAAGCCGAGCAGGAAACACCCAGAAACCTACCCAGAGACTCTTTTACTATTTCCCACCCCATGATGTAAAAGATTTTGTCACCTAAACCACAAACAATAGGTTACAAATCATCTCTGAATATTTATTAATAAAAACATTCTTAAAAGATAAGCACTGTTTCAACACCAACTTGACTAAATTCCACCCACACGCAGGTTGATGTTTTAGTCATCCCAAGTAACACAGATAAAAACGTGATTTTCTTTAGACATTTTGGAGTATTAAAACTAATTGTTGGGGCCGGCCCGGTGGCGCACTGCTACAGTGCGCCGCTTGGCAAGTGCGGTGGCGTTCCCGCCGAGGGTTCGGATCCCACATACAGACCGGTTCCCGCTCACTGGCTGAGCGAGGTGCGGGTGTGACACCGAGGGTTGCGATCGCATTGCCGGTCTTGGTCCGGTATGGGCGTGACACTGAGGGTTGCGATCCGTTGCCGGACACGAAAAAAGACAAAAAAAAAGGAAAAAAAAAAAAAAATAAAATAAATAAAATAAATAAATAAAACTAATTGTTGGAGTCCTCAATGCTACTTTTAAGTATCTCAGATAAAATAAAATAAATAAATAAAACTAATTGTTGGAGTCCTCAATGCTACTTTTAAGTATCTCAGGAGACACAGGCTCAAGTATGATTAAATTGTTTTTCATATGTACTATATTAAAATATGCGTTTGCCTGGAAGGTCTATTTAGTGTAGATGTGTAACTTTCAGCCAATTTATCTTGGTCAATGACAATACTTGAGTTAAATACTTTAATTTCTTTATTTCAACTCCCATATTTCTTCAGAGAATTAGTGAAATAAATACTTTGGTGTGGAAGGAGCTACTGATACAAAATTTTCATATAGAAAGAGCACTGAAATGTTATTTATCATTGAAATTGACTTGTCTGTCTCAAACATTCCTTTCCTAGAAATAATACCTTATTATTATGTATAATAATTGAGACCTTATTGTTTTATTTTACCTGATTTCTGTGTTCTGATTTTCAGCAATATGAAGCAATTAGTAATCTTGGTGAAAGATAATTCCTGTGGATCATTATTCCGTGGCCAGTTTTAGCTGGCTATTAATTCCACAGTCATGCCACCTGCTTTAATTCTGTTGCTTAAATCAACACAAACCAGAATTGCTGGCAATCACAAACAAAGGTCTGATATTTCAGTATTCAGCTGTAAAACAAAATGCATTTCTATTGGGACTACAAAAAAAGATGGAAATAATCATACGATAAACATATAAGAATGTTTGTTTCTCAAAAATATGGGCTTGTTACAGATCCCTAAAAAATTACCCAGATATCAATTTTAAAAATAAACTATGCGTTATTTATGTGTTTGTTTCCCTGCTGGTAACAGTGTGAGAAACAGAAAAAAAAAAAAAAAAAAAAAAAAAAAAC
>NW_007730353.1:145516-146497 GCF_000696425.1 Galeopterus variegatus
AAAAAAAAAAAAAAAAAAAAAAAACTCAGTGCAAACATTAAATCTTTTATGAGCATTAGAATTCTTTCTACTTTTAATCTGTATAATATTTGCTGCCTCTTCATAAGATCAATTTTGGGTTTGAAAGACTGATCCTCCAGAGTTATCTCGTTTATTCTGCATGCTTTGCCTCCTATTCGAAATGTTGCCAGCCATGAAAACAAAACAAAACAATAGAAATGCTGCCACAAAGGTCAGGGTAAGGCCTTGACTATGCTGTAGAGTTGCATACTTTAACATTAATCCATAAAAATGTAACTCTTATTAACTTAGCAAAGCATAAACATTGGCCAGAATTATGAAACATGGTTATTATTTTAAAAGTAAGTACCAAATTTAAAACAAAATTAAAAGATGTTAGTAAAAACCTAGGTACAGTTTTGTATCTTTGTTGATGATCACTAGCTGTTGTCAATCATACTTTAGTCTATTTCTAGTGTGGAAAGAAGCTGCTCATCCTTAACTTACCCAAAGACCCTTCAGGGGCTTTTCCACTATATTGAGATTTTTAATAACTTCACTAGGTAGTCCTTTATTGCCGCGACAAGATTAAACTTCCTTACTGAGGCAGTCTTTTAATTGCCTTTGGCTTTCTCACTTAGTACTACTTACTTCTCTTGCTAGCCAAGCTCCATGTACTCAGTCTCTTACATTCTCCTAAATGAGTTAAAATCTGTCCTGATGGACAAAGCTGCTCTTGATGGAGAGAAATTATAGGTGTGATGTTCCTCTTCTCCCACAGTAGCACACCAACTTAGCAATCACATTCCCCGCCGAACCATGAAAAAATTTAATAGATTCATTTGCCCCTTCTTAAGGAAAACTACTTTCCTTCTTTCTTGGCAAATTACTTAGTCGAGTGCCTGTAAAATGAAATATATGTCAAATTAATTCCATAGCAACCCTCACATGGAAGATCTAATATGTTTTCTTTCTGGTCTT
>NW_007730353.1:146650-148558 GCF_000696425.1 Galeopterus variegatus
ACTACTTACTTCTCTTGCTAGCCAAGCTCCATGTACTCAGTCTCTTACATTCTCCTAAATGGGTTAAAATTTGTCCTGATGGACAAAGCTGCTCTTGATGGAGAGAAATTATAGGTGTGACGTTCCTCTTCTCCCACAGTAGCACACCAACTTAGCAATCACATTCCCCCCCGAACCATGAAAAAACTTAATAGATTCATTTGCCCCTTCTTAAGGAAAACTACTTTCCTTCTTTCTTGGCAAATTACTTAGTCGAGTGCCTGTAAAATGAAATATACGTCAAATTAATTCCATAGCAACCCTCACATGGAAGATCTAATATGTTTTCTTTCTGGTCTTACCTAGTTAAAAATCTAAGTAATATCAAAATGCAACTTTTAGAACCACATCGAAATTCTCCCAGAGAACCAACAAAAATACAAAGTAGTTTTAGGCCAAACTCAACTGTTGGGGAAAATAATAATTATGTGTAATGGTACTTTTTGTGGCTAAAGGGAGCCCCTTACGATACCCTTTGAAAGGTAGAGCTGATCTTTGGGAGGAGGTGGGAAACTTTGCATAGGCGTCAACAAGACTCCTGGAACTGTAGAATCGAATACCTGGCACCATCCCTTTTGAGTTTCAATGTATTAGAACATCTGTGGTAGACAGAGTTGATGCTAACTGAAGTCCACTGGCAGGAAGGTCTCCAAACCCTCCTAAGAAATGTGCAGAACTGGAGTTCCAATCTTAACACTAAGGTTTGCATGTTGGTGGCAAATATCCACAGTCCGTGGATATGGTAGAAGCTATTCTTGGCTAAGCCAGAAACATGCTGGGATCATGTTTCAGATGCAACAACTGAATATGTGATTGTTACCTAAAACAACTGCAGCAAAAAACAGCAGGGAAATCACTGTGAGTGGACAAGCATCCAATGGGCGTCCAGTGTTCAGTAACTACGTGATGTGGCTGCTATTGAGCAATCATGTTAGTGGTCTTGTTAGATTTTCTGCTTCTCTCCATGTGGTAATTTGGAAGTAGGACTGACCACTTTGGGTTGAGCCATCCTTAAGAAACCTGTATAGTTCAGAGCAAGCTATGGTTCCCAAAGGGAAATACTGGACTTCCTGCTAGTAAAGTAATTAGTCAGTATTATGAAGGAGACAGAATCACTTTTGTATTCTAGGCTGATAAAGAAGATCATGTCAGTAATGTATGTTTGAAAATGTTAAGATAGTCATAATTTCCTTTGAACTTCCACAGTTATGACATTTATCATTTTTTGTTATATTAAAAATATTTTGCCAAGGTTTGTCTCTCTAAATTTTGTGTATTGAAGCCATGACTTATCTTTATCTCAACTTTGCTTTACCTCCCATAGGAGTACAGCAGAGTGCCTCATGCAAAATAGGTACTAAATCAACTAAATCAAAATTAAATGATGGAATAGAAGAATAAATCTGGAGCATGAAGAATATTTCAAATACTGAAAGATTCACGTGTTTTTTATGAGCAATATTTATTTTATTCATAAAATGATTTTTTGCAACTAAAGTTTGAAATAATGGCCATGGTGGTAAAATGCACAGAGAAATGGTTTGAGGAGATGGATCTAAGTAAACAGAAGAATAACAGCTCAGCTGTGCATGTAGAAATTCTGATTTATATTTTGAGCTTGCCGTTGTATCTCTTCTGGAAGTCTTTCAATCTCGATTCTTTGATTTATTTGTCAGTTTTGTTTAGTTTAATTTATTTACTTTAATAAAATACTCAGTTTAAAAATGTTTACGTCTTACTGTCATAAAAGTTTATAATCTGTTAATGAAACAAACAAACTATGGTGCAGCAGGATTTTCATATACAGTAGTCGCTTTATAGAAACGAATGATCTCCTATTCTCTTTAATTTTGAAGAAATGTAGAGAAA
>NW_007730353.1:149497-157830 GCF_000696425.1 Galeopterus variegatus
AAAAAAGAAAAACAAACAAACTAATTCACCCACATACACACACACACACACACACACAAAATAAAACCGGAGGCGGGTGGGGTGGGGAAGAAGATATAACAACTATACTTCCATGAAGTTGTTACAACAAGCAAACGCAAAGGACATTCTTGGGGGGGAGGGGAGAGAGGGAGGAGGGAGGGAGGTGTCGGTGACGGGCCATAATAATCATATACAGTGTATATTGACAAAATAAAAAAAATAAATAAAAAAAAAAAAAGAGTTGGAGAATAAGTTTAGTGACAGGTGTGAGGATAAGAGTAAGGCATTTGACTGTGACATTGCCATTAATTGTTGTCTGGTATCCATTCTCCTCTTCTTACCAATAGAACCCCTGGTTTTTAGATGAGCATGTATCTAAGAATAAAGACTACATTTTCCGTCCTCATTTACAGCTATGTGGGGCCATATGCCCAAGCTCTCACTAGTGGAATGTAAGTGAAAGTGTGCAACTTCCATCAAGTGTACCTCAAAGGAGAGGTCATATCCTTTTTCCTCTTTGTTTCTCACAATGGTTGGAGCCATTTGGGCAAAGAGGTGAATTTGCAAATGGGAGCCTTGTCCTTTGCTCTGTGCAGTTCCATAGAGCCCTGGACAGTCTACCTTTAGGTTTTTACATAAGGAAGGAATAAACAACCTCTTAATTTGTTTAAGCCACTTTAGGTATTCTATTTCTCCCAACAGTATGTAATCCCAACTAATACACAATTATTAGGGATTTGGAGGTTGATGCTAGTATTTTGTTCTTAGAGTGATATACTTAATTCTGTAATTTGAGATTCCTTCTTGATCTCAACCTCTAGACTGGGATACACTGCTCTGGCAGACAGAATGTTGATGTGAAAGCCAAGGTATAATATTGGGTAAATTCTAATGCTGTTATTTAAGTTTCTTTATCCACATTGTAAGAAAAGAGAAACAAATAAGAAGGTGATTATAATTATTTGACTTCTTATTTCTGGACAGAAGTAGGTTTCCTTTCAAATTATATCAGTCCCGAACCCTATCCCATTTCAGATCAGACAGTTCTTGGACAAATGTAGGATTTTATATTTTCTCTGTCTTTGGGAGATATAACATTGGTTTTACTTGGATTAACTTAAAATTCAATTGAAATTCGCTGTAACCAAAGTGTTGCTCTGGGGCTGCCATTCATTTTCTGTGATCTCTGCCCCAAATAGCCACGAGCCTGGTAACCAATCGATAAAGGTTAGTTGTGGATGCTCCCGAGTTGCTTGAGCCAATTGCTTCAGACTCTCTCTACTTGTTCCCAGCACGCTTTGGCTGACTGGCTTCAAAGGTTGTCTTTACAGCCATAACTTCAAATTTGGTACTGCCATTGGCCCTTTAGATTGGATGTTCCTAACTGGATTTCCCGTCATCTTACTATTGATTTATCCTAAATGATATTTAGCTTATTTTTACTTTCTTTTTTTTTTTTTTTTTTTTCTTTTTTTTTTTCTTTTTTTTTTTCTTTTTTTTTTTCTTTTTTTTTTTCTTTTTTTTTTTCTTTTTTTTTTTCTTTTTTTTTTTCTTTTTTTTTTTCTTTTTTTTTTTCTTTTTTTTTTTCTTTTTTTTTTTCTTTTTTTTTTTCTTTTTTTTTTTCTTTTTTTTTTTCTTTTTTTTTTTCTTTTTTTTTTTCTTTTTTTTTTTTTCCTTTTTTTGTCTTTTTTCATGTCCGGCAACGGACCGCAACCCTCGCTGTCACGCCCGGACCGGACCGGGACCGGCAACGGGATCGCAATCCTCGGCGCTGCACCCGCCCCTCGCTCAGCCAGTGAGCGGGAACCGGTCTGTATGTGGGATCCGAACCCTCGGCGGGAGCGCCACCGCGCTCCCAAGCGGCGCACTGTAGCAGTGCGCCACCGGGCCGGCCCTTATTTTTACTTTCTACCATTCATGTTCTGAGTGGGCTTGAATGAAGTTTCCTCCTCAGTGTCCTGGTTATTGATGAGGCAGGACCAGCCATCCTGGGAGGGGGGTAGGAGTTGAAAGCATGAAGAGGGCTGGCCATTTTGTCACAAGTCTCACTTTTTACCTTGAGAGAAGGTTTATATCTTTCATCACGTGGGGGGAAGTGAAAGATTTTAGGTAGAGAAGTGAGCTGATCAAATCTATGTCTACAAATATGACTTTGGTGGCCAGATGACATTGCAGAGGAGATATTTAACAAAGTGAGAATAGTTAGATGGTGACCATAATAGTCTGGATGGGAAATGAGAAAAGTCTAAGTTAAAGCACTTAGCAGCCATGATAAAGAGAAGAAAAGAGATTTCAAGGGCAATTTAGAGGGTATGGATAAATGAACATAGAGATTAGATGTATTGCGAAAGGAAAGGTGATCCCAAGTTTATGGTTTGAGATGACCTGAAATAGCAAATGAGGTGAACAAGAGTATAATTTAGGAGAAAGATAGTAAATTCAGCTTGGGATATGCTCAATTTGAGAGCCACCTAGATGGATATGCCTGGTAATAAAAATATGAGTCAGCAGGTCAGGAGAGAAATCTGGATGGTGGACATGGAAGAGGAAACCATCAGCAGATGGGTGGTGGTTAAAGTCAGGGAGATGAACAAGATCACTAGGGGAGACCACACAGGCTGAGGAGGGATGAGTTCTTGCTCAAGGGTAGAATCACACAGAACACTTAATTATGGGGTAGAAGAAGAGAATTCTGAACAAAAGAGAAGAGTGGTAAGAGGATGGAAGACTTATGAAGGAAAATCTACTTTCATTTCAGGAAAATAGTTGAAGCAGCCGTGGCAGACACAATGTCGTGTGTTCGGTGATATGTTTTTTCCTCCTGGGCAGCAGTAAGACTACATTTTCCAGTCTTCCACTGCATCTAGGTGGGACCACGAGACACAGCACCGGCCAAGGGAAAGGAGGAGGAGGTGGAAGTCCTGCTGTCTACTTCCAAGCCAGGCCCCCGCAACACTGAGGGTAGTCTGCGTGCATGTCCCCTCTTTCCCATCATGTGACTGGACAGAGAGCCACACAGGAGAGCTTCCTGACCAGAAATATCTACAATGGACTTTGCTTGAGTGAGAGAGAGACCTTTATTGCATTAATCTACTGAAATGTCGAGGTTAGTGGTTATAGAAGTGAACACACCTTGATAGATACAACAGCTTAAAAAATATTTTTAAGTGGGGATATGTCATTTTAAGTTTTACTTTTGGTATTGCTGACACACTTTAAGAACACAGTTGTTCTAACAGTATGCATTGTTCAGGATGCTTTACTTGCTGTCCTTTGAAGCAAGGATGTAAGTTTCAGGGTCATTGGAATGGCATCAAAATCTTAAATTTATGCTTAAAACAGACTAATAATAAATGGAGGAACAAAAGGTTAGTACATGCAAACACTCAGTGCTCTTGTCCTGATTATGTTTCAGCCTATCAAGGAGACTAGCGTGCCTTTTCTCAGCCCCCTTCTTGTGGCCATGCAAACCCTACAGAGTAGGACCTAACAACAAAAACCCCTTGTGTCAAGGGCTCTTGACACTTGTATGTGATTTCTTTGAATAGAATGTCTAAGCAATGGCTTACTATCATAATTGAAGCTTCCTGGTCCCAGGATTATGAACCATCTGTAATATATATGTGCTTGAGTGTGGAGAGTAACAAGGACAGTCAAGGAGCCTCTTCCAAGTCAGTCTTCTGGGATAATAGAAAGGCTTCAAAGGGTAGCCTGAGAAATTGTGAGCTCCTCAGGGGGTTGTGTTCCAGAAAATCAATTCAACCATGAAAAGGAATTTAGGTAAACAACAACAACAAACGCCAAAGCAAAACCCAAAAACAAATCTTTGGGATTATAAATTTGGGATTATAAAATGGGTCTATACTAGTACAAATAAATGAAAAAATAAATAAATGAGAAGAGAAGAATCTCCCACGTGGAAAAATTCTAAAATAATTTATATGGATACTGCCCCCTCAAAGAGGTGGAATATCACTCTCTACCCCTTATGTTACACTTGGTGACTACACGTGGTGACTACATGTGGTGACTTGCTTCCAAACAGAAAGGAAAGGGGAAAAATAGCTTTACAGTGGAGAAACCTGTCACACACTGCCTCAGTCAGATGATCAAAGTCAATATCATCAGTGATTAGTCACGCTGATAGCATGTACCCTTGACATGATGTACCCTCACCAAAGAATGGCACTTCACCATTGTGGCCTTCCTTTCCAAACCCATAACCCCCATCAGGTCATGAGAAAAAGTACTAGATAAAAACCAAAGTGAGGGATATTCTGAAAAATACTTGACCAATGCTCCTCGCTACAGTTTGACTGTTTGTGTCCCTCCAAAATTCATGTCGAAACATAATCCCTGATGTAATAGTGTTAGGAGATGAGGCCTTCATGAGGTGATTAGGCCACAAGACCCTCATGGATAGGATTAGTGCCCTTATAGAAGGGCTCAAGGGATCGACTTTGGCCTCTTTGCTGCTTCCACCATGTGAGGACACAGCAACAAGGTACCATCTTTGAAGCAGAAAATAAGCCCTAACCAGACACTGGATCTGCTGGCTCCTTAATATTGGACTTCCCAGCTTCCAGTACTGTAAGAAATAAATTGCTGTTGTTTATAAATTACCCAAGGTATTCTCTTATAGCAGCCTGAATGAACTAAGGCACTCCTCAAAACTGTCAAGGTTATGAAAAACAAGAAAAGTCTGAGAAACTGTCACAGCCAAGTGGAGGAGACATGACAACTAAATGTAATGTAACTGGCATAGGATCTTGGAACAGGAAAAGGACAATAGGGAAAAACTAATAAAATCTTAATAAAACATGGAATTAGTTAATAAGAGTGTGTTAATATTGCTATCTTGGAACAGGAAAAGGACAATAGAGAAAAACTAATAAAATCTTAATAAAACATGGAATTAGTTAATAAGAGTGTGTTAATATTGCTTTATTGGTTGTGACGAATATGTCACATAATCTAAGGTGCTAACAGAGGAAACACTGTGAGTTATAGGTGAACTCCCTGTACTATTTTTACAACTGTCCTATATATCAAACTATTTTAACACAGAAAATTTGGTTTTTAAAAAAAGAAATTCAGAAGTAACCCAAAGCATTTACTTTTCCTTGAAGAAGAGCATGTAGTTCACAGCAAAATTGATGGTAATTTCCTTTCCTTTCTTCTTTAATTCTCCAGCTCTCTAAAACTCACTGGTAGACTCTCCCCAATCTGCGTTTCTTCACCTTCGTCTGTCTTCTTGGTCACTTTCTTGCTTCCCTAACCCTAATCCCATCTTCTGCAATGCAAGATGTTCTCCACCAGATATAGTCCAATGGAAATTTAGTTTGTCTTCTGTTACTATTTTCTTTCGAGGAATGAGGTTCCCAGGTTCTTGTCCCCTGCACTTCTTCTCACCTTCGCTTCAGTTCTGGTAGCGGGCTGGGGTGACCTGTGGACGTGTTGACAACTCTCAGTATTATGACATGCATAGATGACATCTACAAATTAGCAAATTAAGGAAAAAAAGCAAATTTCTTTGTTTTAGAAAATTACTGCTAAATTAGTGAAGGAGGAACTGAAGGTAGGACTTAACTACCCCAAATATCGTATATTTTATTAGGAATCATTGAATACGAATTTTGAAGGGAATTTCCTAAATATCTAATACTACATTTTCAACTTACACATTAGGAAACTAAGGACCACATTGCTTAAGTGACCAGCCCAACTTTGTGCAATTAATGACCAGAAGATCCGTGACTATTTTATTCCTTCTTTTCATTTTTCATGTTCTTCAAACACCAAGTTTAAATTTTGTCATGATGCAGGAGAATTGAAGGCTTTCATATGGTAATTCTTCATTCTTGTCAAGCAGGAAACATGGAAAGAAATAAAATAGCAGATGAATACACTATGTATGTATGTAAAAGGATCAGCCTGACCAAATGCTCTTTTATATTCCCTTTGATTTAAAGACATACCTAGAGATTTACGCCCACTAGAAGGTCTGAATGTGCATCATGGCAATATGTTTGATCATCCAATGGCTACTGCCTTTCATCTCTTGGCTTCTTAGCCCCATCTCTCAGGTACATTCATCATTAAATACACCACCAGCATTGTTTTCATTAAAAGCTTTCAGATCCTCAGAAAGCTATCATCTTGTTTAATCACTTGTGTCTTTATCATGTAATTCGTGTAATCATTCACTCATTTGTTCAGTTGTTCACTAATTCATCTACAATTTGCCAGACACTGAGCTAGGGGCTGAAACTACAAACATGAATAGGCACCATCCCTGAAGTCAAGGTGCATTCCATCTACAAATTTAAGTGTTGATGAAAGGAGCTCGATAATGTCTCATGAAAAATCTCTGTGGTCTATAGAATTTGTAATTCGCTGTGCTCATTAAATACTTACCTCTTAGGTAAAGACTTGAATAGTGTCTGTAAATAAGAACAAATGAATAACTCTTAAAAATTAAAGAGTTCAAAAAATTTTTAATTGTACATTGTTTCTTCTTTCTTTCCATTTTAAGTGCAAATGTATATGCACACAGCATATTTTAATTTCTTGACATCTATCAACAATATATTTTAATTTCTAGACATCAACAAAAATTCAGTATCAGAATGATTTCAGAACCTTATTATACCAATAATTATTTTAAATATTTTAAAATAAAATGGCATAAACTTATCAAGTCTTTTCTTTCTTTAGGTCTCTGTGACTTCTAGATTAACCAGTAATAATTGCAATACTTTGTATGTTCTTTATGCAACCATAGGATACCAGGGCTATTTCAAGGGCTAAATCAAGTCCAGATAGTTTGGCCCCTAATAAAATAGAAATAAGGACAGATTTTATCACTCAATTACACATAAGATATAGGATTTCAATATATAGCCCAGGTTGTAGAAGGATGAAGTTGTTTTATTAAAGAATGAAGACTATTTTGCTAACCTAACTTATACAACAAAAGTTGTAATCATAATACTTTGGCATAGATACTCTCTTAACAGTTATTTCTTTAGTTCACTATATGCTGCATTGACCCTCCTGCAAAGTCCAATGTCATTGTAAAAATTATAAATAGTAGCTCTGTTTGGCACAATCTCTGAGATTAATGAGTCTTCTTGTCCCGCAAAAGAAGAAATACTTCAAAATTACATTACACATTTCCCACAGCTGTTTAGTCTGTTCCAATGCCACACTCAGTTCATAGTTGCTTTTTTTTTTTTTTTTTTCCTTTTTGTCTCTTTTTTTTGTGACCGGCAACGGATCGCAACCCTCGGTGTTGCCCCTGCACCTCGCTCAGCCAGTGAGCGGCCGGTCTGTATGTGGGATCCAAACCCTCGGCGGGAGCGCCGCTGCGCTTCCCAAGCGGCGCACTGTAGCAGTGCGCCACTGGGCCGGCCCTCATAGTTGCTTCTGACAATAACAATTTCTTGTATAGTCTTTGGTGCTAGTCATGTTATTCAGTCAAGGTATAATGAAAACAAATTCACTTATTGTGAATTATGTTCAAAGCAAGAGACAAAAAAAAAAAAAAGAAATGTTGCAGAAATTTCTCAAACAAACTGACTGAGTTAAAGTTTTTGTTAATGACATTCTAGGAGAAACTCTGCACAAGAATAAAAATAGCAGTAGGAGAGTAGCTAACTTTATGACATTTACCTTGCATGTATTATCTCATTTAAGCCTCACAAAAACTCTATGAAGCAAGCAAAGATGTAGATTAGTCACATTCCCAAAGTAGAGTTACAAATTAGAGCTTCTCATTGGAATATGTAGTGAGTTCTATTTCCAATCTTCCCATTTATTATGATATAAATAACTTGTAGGCGTACAGACACATACATATTGTAATATATACCAGGCTTCCATCTCAATATTTTAGGTTTCAAGTGTGGCTCTTGTGTGTGCTAAGCTTTATTCTTTCCTAATTTTGTTCATGATCTTCTCTTTATTTGGAACATTCTTTCTCTCTTCTCCAACTTATTAATTGGCCTTATCTTTAAAAACCCACCTTCAGTACCTCACCTAATCTCTATAATCAGTATTTAAACTTTTATGTCTCTCCACTCAACACTCACTGTATGTTAGTTTCATATGGCTGCTGTAACAGATCACCACAAATTTAGTAGCTTAAAACAATAAAAATTGATTTTCTTGCAGTTTTTGAGGTCAGAAGTCCAAAATGGGTCTTACTGGGTTAAAATCAAGGTGTCAACAAGCTGAGCTCCTTCTGGAGGCTCTAGGGAAGAATATGCTCTCTTGCCTTTTCCAGCTTCTAGAAGCCACCCGCATTCCTT
>NW_007730353.1:158124-160200 GCF_000696425.1 Galeopterus variegatus
GCTCTAGGGAAGAATATGCTCTCTTGCCTTTTCCAGCTTCTAGAAGCCACCCGCATTCCTTTGGCTTATGGGCCCTTCCTTCATCTTCAAAGCCAGCAACATGGAATCTTCTAATCTGTGATTTTGACCCTCTTATCTCCCTCTTTCACTAATGAGGACCCTGTGGTTACATTGAGCTTACCTGGATATTCCAGGATAATCTCCTCATCTCAAGGTCAGCTGATTACCTTAATTAGATATGCTACCTGAATTCTTCCTTGCCATGTAACATAAGATATTCACCAGTTTCAAGGAATAAGCCATAGATATCCATGGGGATGGGGTGTGGGGCATTAAGAAGAAAGGACACCCTTTCCTTCTCTTTGGAAGGATCTGATTCTTCTTTGGAAGACATTATCAAGGTTTTCTAACACCAGCTCTCTGAAGTTCTCATTCACAACCACATATTAATATGGTTCTGCAGGCATTTTTAGAGAAGGAGGTCTCCTTTCATTTCAAATAAAATTTCTCCACCTTTCATCCTCCTATCCTGCTGCTTTCTCTAAGATATTATTCATCGATTTTTTTCATTTCTCGTCTATATGTTTATTCTCGCTCTCTACTGACTTCTGTCTTGCAGCATTTAAAGCTATTCACTTCTTTTCCCACTAAAAGAAATCTCCTNGACCCTCTTATCTCCCTCTTTCACTAATGAGGACCCTGTGGTTACATTGAGCTTACCTGGATATTCCAGGATAATCTCCTCATCTCAAGGTCAGCTGATTACCTTAATTAGATATGCTACCTGAATTCTTCCTTGCCATGTAACATAAGATATTCACCAGTTTCAAGGAATAAGCCATAGATATCTGCGGGGATGGGGTGTGGGGCATTAAGAAGAAAGGACACCCTTTCTTTCTCTTTAGAAGGATCTGATTCTTCTTTGGAAGACATTATCAAGGTTTTCTAACACCAACTCTCTGAAGTTCTCATTCACAACCACATATTAATATGGTTCTGCAGGCATTTTTAGAGAACGAGGTCTCCTTTCATTTCAAATAAAATTTCTCCACCTTTCATCCTCCTATCCTGCTGCTTTCTCTAAGATATTATTCATTGATTTTTCCATTTCTCGTCTATATGTTTATCCTCCCTCTCTATTGACTTCTGTCTTGCAGCATTTAAAGCTATTCACTTCTTTTCCCACTAAAAGAAATCTCCTTTGATCCTTTGGCATTCTCCAGTCACCATTCTGTCATTCCCTTCTTGAAAGACAGGAAATATTTAGGCTTTGATTGACTGTATGTAGTTTATTTTAGGACTCACTACAGCTTTCCATCAGTACGTGCAGATGCTCCTTGACATACAGTGGGGTTATGGCCCAATGAACCCATCTTAAATTGAAAATACAGTAAGTGGAAAATGCATTTAATATCCTGATAAATCCATAAGAAAATAAAAAATCTCAAGTCAAACCACTATAAATTGGGGACACCTGTACATTTATTCCTAAAACACCAACATCATACTGTTTCCATTACTGTAATGTTAATAATAAGTCTTGAAGTCAGGTAGTGTATATACCCCATCTGTTTTTGATCTTTCATATTTAAATTAAAACAATTTTTTAAAAAGCCTGCTGGGATTTTGATTAAAATTGCATTGAATCTGTAGATCAATTTGGGAAGACTAGTCATTTTAACAATATTTAGTCTTCCAATCCACAAACATGTTATCTGTCATTTACTTAGTTTTTAAATTTCTCTCAGCAATAATTTTAATGTTAATTGTGCAGTCCTTGCATATATTTTGTTAAATTAATCACTAAATATTTTGTATTTCTGATGTTGTGAATGGTGTTATATTTTAGTCTTAATTTCCAATAGTTTGTTGATAGCATATAGATATACGTTCCATTTTTTTGTATATTAACCTTGAATCCAGTGACCTTGCTAAACTCAGTTATCATTTCTAGTATCTACTTTTGTAGATCCTTTAGGGTTTTCTACATAGATGACCATATTACTGCCAATAAGGCAGTTTTATTTCTTTCTTTCCAAGTTGCATTTCTTTTCTTTCTTTCTTTTTTTTTTTTTT
>NW_007730353.1:161222-164841 GCF_000696425.1 Galeopterus variegatus
TTTTTTTTTTTTTTGCATTATTACAATAATTAAGAATTCTAGTACAATATTAAATGAAAGTGGGAAAAGTGGACATCTTTGTCTTATTCTCAAACTTAGGAAGAAAGCATTCAGTCTTTTACCAATATATAATGTTAAGTTTTCATAGAGTAAGTTTTATGATGTAAGTTTTTCAAAGATGCCCCTTACTGAATTGAAGAAGCTCCTTCCTATTCCTAGTTTGTTGAGATTAAAAAAGAAAGTGTGAATGAGTTTAAAATTTTGTCAGATGCTTTTTATTCATCTATTGACATGATCACATGGCTTTTAATTTTTAGTTTATTTATATGGTGGATTGCATAGATTGATTGTGTGTGTGTGTGTGTGTGTGCAGCTGGCCAGTAAGGGGATCTGAACACTTGACCTTCGTGTTATAACACCGTGCTCTAACCAACAGAGCTAAATGGCCGGCCCAGCATAGATTGGTTTTTGAATGTTAGATCAATCTGAAACTTGTAGGCTAAAACCCATGTGGTCATAATATATTATCTTTTTTATATTTATTAATTAATTTGTTAAAATATTAATCATGAGGGATATTGGTTTTTAATTTTCTTTTCTCGTAATGTCTTTAATTTTGATATCAATGTAATGTTAGCCTCTTAAAATGAGTAGGGAAGTGTTCCTTTCTCTTCTGTTTCTAGAAGACTTTGTGTAGTATTGGTGTTATTACTTTAAATATTTTTAACTCATTAATTTATAATTGATGCATTGTAATTGTGCATATTTATTTAGTGCAATCTGATGTTTTGATGCATATATGTATAATGATCAGGTCAGAGTAGTTAATGTATCCACCCCATTTCTTTGTGGTACGAACATTCAAAAGCCTCTCTTTTAGCTATTATATAATATAGAAAACTTAACTGTCAACCATAGTCACCCTACTGTGCAATAGAACATCAGAAATTATTCCTCCTATCTAACTATAATTTTCTGTCAGTTGGCCAATCTCTCCCTATATTTTCTATCCCCTACCTGACCTCCCCCTGTCTCTGGTAACCACTATTCTACTTTCTGTCCTATAATATCAACGTTTTTCTTTTTAGATTCCACATATGAGTGAGAACATGTGGTATTTGTCTTTCTGTGCCTGGCTTACCTCACAGGTTCTCCTCCAGGACCTGTCCATGTTGCTGCAAATGACAGGATTTCATTCATTTTTATGGCTGAATAGTATTCCCTTGTTTATATGCACCATGTATCTTTTATCCATTCATCTGCTGTTGGTTGATTTCATATCTTGGTTATTGTAGACAGTGATGCAGTAAACATAGAGTGTAGATATCTCCTGACATGTTGATTTTATTTCCTTTGGTTATATACCCGATAGTGGGATTGCTGGATCATAGGACAGTTCTATTTTTAATTTTTTAGGAACCTCTATACTGTTCCATGATGGCTGTACTATTTTACACTCCCACCAACAGTGTGCAAGTATTCTGTTTTCTCCACATCCTTGCTAAAACTTATTTTCTTTTGTCTTTTTGATATCAGCCATGCTAACTGAAGTCTCATTGGTGTTTTGATTTGCATTTCCCTGATGATTAATGATGTTGACCATTTTTTTATATGCTTGTTGGCCATTTGTATGTTTTCTTTTGAAAAATGTCTATTAAGATCCTTTGCCCATTTCTTTTTTAGAAATTAATTAATTAGTTAATTTTAAAGTTTATTCATTTATTTATTTATTTTTCCTTTTTGTCTTTTTTCGTGACTGGTAACGGGATCGCAACCCTCAGTGTCGCACCCGCACCGCGTTCAGCCAGTGAGCAGACCGGTCTCTACATGGGATCCGAACCCTTGGTGGGAGCGCCGCTGCGCTCCCAAGCGCCGCACTCAACTGAGTGCGCCACCAGGCCAGCCCTAAAGTTTATTTATTAACATATTTTTTTTTTACATTCTATGATGTTGTTGCTGAGCATTTCGAGGGGAGGGGGAGAAGGGACAGGGGAAGGAAATAGGGTGGGAGAAGGAGGAAGGAGGGGCGGGGTTGAGGCCTGTGGCACCCCCCTCATTCTTGCAGGGGAGACCAGGGCTTCCAGTGGTGGTTTGGTTGTTGCACGGTTGAGTGGAGATGTCAGGGGGAAGTGGCTGAAGACTTCATCCCCCACCAACCTAGCCCAGGAGCCCGGGGTGCTTTGTGTGGTGGCTCAGTGGTCATCGCTGGGCTGGCAGTGGGTGTTGGGGGTGTGTGGCTGAGGCCCTTGGCCCCCCACCCCCTGGCTCAGGAGAGCCTGGGATGCTTCTTTCGGTGGCTTGGTCACTGTTACTGGGCTGATTGTCAGTGTTGGGGGGCATGGCTGAGACCCCTGGCCCTCCCCCTTCCCTAGCTTGGTAGCTCAGGGGACTTCTGGTAGCCCAAGGGACTTCCTTCTAGGTTTTATAGGTATTTTTAGGTGATATGAGACTTTTTCTAGTTAATATCAACCTTCGTCTCTGGTCTGTGGGTATTTTGTTTTTCCTTTTAGTTCTGTGTTAGATTATTTGCTGTTCCTACCACTTTAAACTCTAAACTAGAACTAATTTGTTGTCCTTTGCTTACTTCCAAAAAGGGGGAAGTTCCTGTAGGGACCAGCACTTGAGCTCTGTGGTTGAGCTAAGTTGCTGCTTTGCTGTTGATTCCATGGGGAAGACTTTTTGTGCAGCTCAGGTTTTAACAGGTGACTTTATAGATGCACCTGGTTTGTGTAGAAACTCTGGTCTGGTCCTGAGTCTTTTCAGCAAGTTGCACCCCTGCAGTTCTGTATTCCTGACCAGTTTCCACTGAGTGGTCCTGTTCCAATTGGGGGGCAGATCAGCTGTCCTTGCTGTGTCCCAGTGTTCTCCCAGTGGGCCCGTCTCCTGCACTATCTGCACTCCAGACACTTCCCATGGGACAGGCCATGCACTGGTCCCTTGTGATGACTCACTGGCCTCTGAGTGGCCCCTTTTTTTCAGTTGTTGTGTCTCCTTGCTCCTATGCTTCTACATGGGAACCCTATTAGTGGTCTTGCTGGCCTGGGGGCCACCAAGGCCCTCTTCTCCCCTGCTGCCTCCAGGCAACTTCATCTGAAGGGCACAGCTGCTGCTTTTGCCAGCTCCTGCTCCAGCAGCTCAGCAGCTCCAGCCTGGAAGTGGCTGGGGCTTGAAACGGTCAGAGCGGTTCTTTCTTTCTCTCATTGTGGCTTCTGCTGCCTTCATCAACTCTGTAGGTCACTCTTCCTCTTCCTCTGATCTCTAGTGGGCCCAGTTTGGCTGTCATTGCTTTTTGATAGTTGTAAATTAGTTGACTTGTGGGAGAGAGTGATGCTGGGGACTGTCTATTCCTCCATCCTGTCCCCTTTGCCCATTTCTTAATTGGGTTATTTGTTTTTTTTTGCTGTTGGTTGTTTAAGTTCCTTATATTCCTGATATTAACCCCTTGTCAGATGCATACTTTACAAATATTTTCTCCCATTCTGTAGGTTGTTTCTTCATTCTGTTAGCAGTCTCCTTCAAAGTACCAAAGCTTTTTAGTTTGATGTAATCCCACTTGTCTACTTCTGCTTTTATTGCTTCATGCATTTGAAGTCTTATTTAAAAAATCCTTGTCCAGCCT
>NW_007730353.1:165540-166590 GCF_000696425.1 Galeopterus variegatus
TACTTCTGCTTTTATTGCTTCATGCATTTGAAGTCTTATTTAAAAAATCCTTGTCCAGCCTCATGTCATGGATTGATTCCCCTGTTTTCTTCTAGTAGTTTCATGTTTTTCACATTTCTTTATTTAAATCCATTTTGAATTGATTTTTGTATATAGTGAGAGGTAGGGGTCTAGTCTCATTCTTCTGCATGTGGATATCCACTTGTTTCAGCACCATTTATTGAAGAG
This sequence comes from Galeopterus variegatus, assembly GCF_000696425.1. Classification (NCBI taxonomy): domain Eukaryota; kingdom Metazoa; phylum Chordata; class Mammalia; order Dermoptera; family Cynocephalidae; genus Galeopterus; species Galeopterus variegatus. The sequence goes on from NW_007730353.1 coordinate 165,769, forward strand.
GCTGACTGTTCTCCAATATGTATCTTTGGCACCTTTGTTAAATATAAACTGGCTGCGGGTGTGTGAATTTATTCCTGGGCTCTCTCTTCTGTTTTAATTGGTTTATGTGTCTGTTTTTAATTGGTTTATGTGTCTGTTTTCTGGTTGTTTTATAGTACCACATAGTTTTGGTTACTATAGTTTTGTAGTATGATTTGAAGTCAGGTAGTATGATGTCTCTAGGTTTGTTCATTTTTCTTAGGATTGCTTTGGCTAATTGGAGTCTTTTTTGAGTTTATATAAATTTTAATATTGCTTTTTCTATTTCTGTGAAGAATGTCATTGGTATTTTGATAGGTATTGCCTTAAATCTGTAGATCTCTTTGGGTAGAATGGTCATTTTAATAATATTAATTCTTCCAGTTCATGAACATGAGATATTTTTCCATTTATTTGTATCCTTTGTAATTTCTGACTTCAAAGTTCAATAGTTTTCCATGTAGAGATCTTTTACCTCTTTGGTTAAGTTTATTCCTAGGTATCTTTTTATTTATTTTTTTTTAGTTACTGTAAAAGGATTTGTTTTCCTGATTTCTTTTTCATGTAGTTCACTATTAGTATATAGAAATGCTGCTGACTTTTGTATGTTGATTTTGTTCTGGCAAATTTACCAAATTCATTTATTAAGTCTAACAAGTTTTTGGTGGAGTCTTTAGGGTTTTCTGTGTATAAGACCATGTCTTCTGCAAACAGGGATAGTTTGACTTCCTCCTTTCCAGTTTGGATGCCTTTTATTTCTTTCTCTTAACTAATTGATCTAGCTAGGCCTTTCAGTACTATATT
>NW_007730353.1:167403-197333 GCF_000696425.1 Galeopterus variegatus
GGATGCCTTTTATTTCTTTCTCTTAACTAATTGATCTAGCTAGGCCTTTCAGTACTATATTGAATAGAAGTGGTGAAAGTGGACATCCTTATATTGTTCTTGATTTAAGAAGAAAAGGATTCAGCTTATCTCCATTCAGTACCATGTTAGGTATGGATTTGTCCTTTATTGCGTTGTGGTGCATACCTTCTATATCTAGTTTGTTAAGAGTTTTTATCATGATAAAATGTTGAATTTTGTCAAATACTTTTTCTGCATATATTAAACCATCCTTGTATTCCTGGGATAAGTCCCACTTGATCATAGTGAATGGTCTGATTAATGTGCTGTTGGGTTTGATTTGTTAGTATGACATTGAGAATTTTTGCATCTATGTTCATCAGGAATATTGGCCTGTAATTTTCTTTTTTTTTGTTGTGTCCTTTTCCAGTTTTGGAATCAGAGTAATGCTGGCCTCATAAAATGAGTCGAGAAGTGTTCCCTCCTTTTCAATTTTATAGAATAATCTGAGGACAATTGGTATTAGTTCATCTTTAAATGTTTGGTAGAATTCAGTAGTGAAGCCATCAGCTCCTAGGCTTTTCATTGATGGAAGATTTCAATTACTGATTAAATTTTCTCACTCATTATCAGACTGTTCAGATGTTCTATTTCTTCATAATTTAATCTTCGTAGATTGTGTGTATCCAGAAATTTATCCGTTTCTTCTATGTTATCAAATTTATTGGTGCATAGTTGTTCACTATAGTCTCTTATGATCCTTTGTATTTCTGTGCTATCCGTTGTAATAGCTCCTTTTTCATTTCTGATTTTGTTTATTTGAATCTTCTTTCTTTTTTTCTTGGTTAGTCTTGCTAACAGTTTGTAAATTTTGTTTATCTTTTTAAAAACCCAACTCTTCATTTCACTGATTTTTTCAAAGTTCTTTTAGTTTCAATTTTATTTATTTCTGTTCTGAGATTTATTATTTCTTTCCTTCTGCCAATTTTGGGTTCAGTTTGCTGTTGTTTTTGAGTTCCTTGGGGTGTAGGTATTTACTGCTTTCAACTTTCTTCTTAAAACTGCTTTTGAATCTTATAGGTTTTTTTCTCTCAGAGGTTTTGGTATGATGTGTTTATGATCTTGCTTTTCTCAAGGAATTTAAAAAAATTTACCTTTTAATTTCTTCGTTGACCCAATGGTTGTTTAAGAGCATGTTGTTTAATTTCTATTATTTGTAAAATTTACAAATTTTTATTGTTGTTGATTTCTAATTTTAAGCCAGTGTGGTCAGAAAAGATACTTGATATGATCTCTGTCTTTTAATATTTGTCTAGACTTGTTTTGTATTTTAATATTTGTCTAGACTTGTTTGCCTAACATATGATCTATCCCAGAGATTGTTTCATGTGCAGTTGAATGTGTATTCTGTAGCTGTCAGATGGAACATTTTCTAAGTGTCTGTAAGGTCTATGTGGTCTGTGGTATAGTTTAAGTCAGATGTATCCTTATTTATTTTCTGTCTAGGTGATCTGTTCATTGTTGAAAGTGGGATGTTGAAGTCCCCAATTACTATTAAATTGTCTCCCCTTAAGTCAAATAATGTTTGCTTTATATATCTGGGTGCTCCAGTGTTGAATACATTTATACTAATAATTGTTACATTTTCTTGTTGAATTGATCCTTTTATCATTATATATGACTTTCTTTGTCCATTTTTACAGTTTTTGATTTAAAGTCTATATTATCTGATATAAGTATGGCTACTCCTGCTCTTTTTTGGTTTCCATTTGTATGGAATATCTTTTTCAAGCTCTTCCCTTTTAGTCTGTTAGTCTTAAAATTTAGACAAGTCTCTTGTAGGCAGCATATCACTGAGTCTTGGTTTTGTTTTTTCCTTTATCCATTCAGCCACTCTATATTGCTTAATTGGAGAGTTTAATCCATTTACATTCAAGGTTATTATTAGTATGTGAGAACTTATTCCTGTCATTTTAAAAATTGTTTTCTGGTTGTTTTATAGATTTTTAATTCCTTTCTTTTTCTGTTGTTATTTACCTCTGTGGATTGGTGGTTTTCTGTGGTGCTAAGCTTTGTTTTCTTTCTCTTTTCTCAAATGTGTATTCTCTTTTTCATGTGGTTACCCTGTGGCTAATATAAAGAGTCTTATAGTTATAATAGGTTATTTTAAGCTGATGGAAACAACTTTGGTTCCATAAAAACACTCTAGACTCCCCCCCCAATTTATATTTTTGTTGCCTTAATTTATGATTGTTTCTATTGTATGTTTCTTAGCCACTAATTGTGGCTATTGTTATTTTATGACTATTTTTACTTTAAATGTTTATACTAGAGGATTGAAGGATTTACATATTATCATAACCTCACTGGGGTATTATGAGTTTCAATTGTGAATTTACTTCTATTGGTGAGTTTTGTACTTTTTATGTTTTCATAATAGTATCTATCATCTTTTAATTTCTAGTTGTAGCACTCCCTTAAAAATTTCTTGTATGGCTGGTCTAGTGATAATGAATTCTCTCAGCTTTTGCTTGTCTGTGAAGGTCTTTATTTTTCCCTCTCTTTTTAAAAATTTCATTTTATTTTATCAATATACAATGTACTTGATTTTCATGTCCCTTTACTGATTCCTTCCTCTGCCTCTCCCCCCTCCCTCCCATCAACATCATATCTGTTCACTTGTCTTAAGAAGTTCAAGGAATTGTGATTGTTTTGTCTTCTTCCCCACCCCCATGTTTGTTTGTGTATTTATTTCTTTATTTTTAGCTCCCACAAATAAGTGAGAAAGTGTGGTATTTCTCTTTCTTTGCCTTATTTCACTTAATGTAGTTTTTTCAAAGCCCATCCATATTGCTGCAAATGGTAGTATTTCATTCTTTTTTATAGCAGGGTAGAATACCACATTTTCCATATCCACTCATCTGATGATGCACATTTGGGCTGGTTCCAACTCTTAGCTATTGTAAATGGTGTTACAATAAACATTGGAGTACAGGTATCCCTTCAACATGATAATTTCCATTCCTCTGGGTATATTCCAAGCAGTGGAATAGCTGGGTCATTTGGTAGATCTATCTGTAATTGTTTGAGGAAATTTGAAACCATTTTCCATAAAGGCTGCACCATTTTGCAGTCCCACCAACAGTGTAGGAGGGTTCCTTTTTCTCTGCAACCTTGTCAGCATTTATCATTCTCAATCTTTTAGATATTAGCCATCTTAACTGGAGTGAGATGTTATCTCAGTGTGGTTTTGATTTGCATTTCCTGAATGCTGAGTGATGTTGAGCATTTTTTCATGTGTCTGTTGGCTATTCATATATCTTCCTTTGAGAAATGCCTATTCAGCTCCTATGCCCATTTTTTAATTGGGTTACTTGTTTTTTTGCTGTAAAGTTGTTTGAGTTACTTGTCTATTCTGGATATTAGTCCTTTGTCAAATGTATATTTTGCAAATATTTTCTCCCATTCTGTTGGTGTCTTTTAACTCCGTTAATTGTTTCTTTTGCTGTGCAGAAGCTTTTTAGTTTGATACAATCCTATTTGTTTATTTTTCCTTTGGTTGCCTGTGCTTTTGGTGTAGTATTCATGAAGTCTGTACCCAATCCTACTTCCTGGAGTGTTTCCCTTATGTTTTCTTTAAGGAGTTTTATTGTTTCAGGGTGTATACTTAATTCTTTAATCCTTTTTGAGTTGATTTTGGTATATGGTGAGAGGTATGGGTCTAGTTTCATTCTCCTGCATATGGATATCCAGTTTTCCCAGCACCATTTGATGAAGAGGCAGTCTCTTTCCCAGTGTGTAGACTTAGTGCCTTTGTCAAGGATCAGATGGCGGAAGGTGTATTGGTTGATTTCTGGATTCTCTATTCTATTCCATAGAGCCATGTGTCTGTTTTTATGCCAATAACATGCTCTTTCAGTTATTATAGCCTTGTAGTATAGTTTAAAGTCAGGTAGTGTTATGCCTCCAGCTTTAATTTTTTTTTGCTCAGGATTGCTTTGGCAATGTGTGGTCTTTTGTTATTCCATATAAATGTTAGGATAGTTTTATCCATTTCAGAGGAAAATGTCATTGGAATTTTGATGGGGATTGCATTGAATTTGTAGATCACTTTGGGCAATATGGACATTTTCACAATGTTAATTCTTCCAATCCAAGAGCATGAGATATCTTTCTATCTTCTTGTGTACTCTTTAATTTCTCTCAGCAGTGGTTTATAGTTCTCAATGTAGAGATTTTTCACATCCTTGGTTAACTTTATTCCTAAGTATTTTATTTTTTTGGTGGTTATTGTAAATGAGCTGGCTTTCTTGATTTCTTTTTCTGCATGTTCACTGTTGGAGTACAGAAATGCTACTGATTTTTGTGTGTTGATTTTGTATCCTGCTACTTTGCTAAAATCATTTATCAACTCCAAGAGTTTTTTTGTAGAGGCTTTGGGCTGTTCAATATATAGGACCATATCATCGGCAAACAAGGACAGTTTGACTTCATCTTTTCCCATCTGGATGCCCTTTATTTCCTTCTCTTCTTTGGTTGCTCTGGCTAGTACCTCCAACACTATGTTGAATAGGAGTGGTGAGAGTGGGCATCCTTTTCCCCATTCAGGATGATATCGGCAGTGGGCTTATCATATATGGCTTTAATTATGTTGAGATACTTTCCATTTATACCTAACTTGTAGAGAGTCTTTATCATGAATGAATGTTGAATTTTGTTAAATGATTCTTTCATTGTCTATAGAGATAATCATATGGTCTTTGTCTTTGATTTTATTGATGTGGTGTAACACATTTATTGATTTAAATATGGTGAACCAACCTTATATCCCTGGGATGAATCCCACTTAGTCATGGTGTATAATTTTGTGTATGTGTTGCTGTATTCTGTTAACTAGTATTTTATTAAGGATTTTTGCATCTATATTCATCGAGGATGTTGGCCTGTAGTTTTCTTTTTTTGTTGTATCTTTATCTGGTTTTGGTATCAGGGTGATGTTTGCTTCATACAATGAGTTTGGGAGAATTGCCTCTGTTTCAACCTTTTGGAATAGTTTGTAGAGAATTGGTATCAATTCCTCTCTGAAGGTTTGGTAGAATTCTGCTGTGAACCCATTTGGTCCTGGGCTTTTCTTTGTTAGGAGCTTTCTGATATCAGCTTCAATCTCTTTTATTGTTATTGGTCTGTTCAGATTTTCTACATCTTCTTGGCTCAATTTTGGTAGTTTGTGTGTATCCAGAAATTTATCCATTTCCTCCAGATTTTGAAATTTGTTGGCATATAGTTGTTTGTAGTAGTCTCTAACGGTTTCTTGTATTTCTGAGGTGTCAGTTGTAATATCACCTTTTTCATTTCTAATTTTTGTTACTTGGGTCTTCTCTCTTCTTTTTTTACTTAGCCTTGCTAATGGTTTGTCAATTTTATTTATCTTTTCAAAAAACCAACTTTTTGATTCATTGATCTTTTGTATAATTTTTTGGGTTTCTATTTCATTAATTTCTGTTCTGATCTTAATTATTTCTTTCTATCTGCTAACTTTGGGTTTGGATTGTTCTTGTTTTTCTAGTTCTTTAAGATGAAGTGTTAGGTTGTTTACTTGCCATCTTTCCATTCTTCTGAAGTAAGCATTTAATGCAATAAATTTTCCCCTTAGTACTGCTTTTGCAGTATCCCACAGGCTTTGGTATGATGTATCATTATTTTCATTAGTTTCAATAAATTTTTTGGTTTCCTGTTTTATTTCTTCTTGGACCCATATGTCATTAAATAGAATGCTGTTTAATTTCCATGTGTTTGTATAGTTTCGAAAGTTTCGTTTGTTATTGATTTCTAATTTTAATCCAGTATGAAAAGAAAAAAATACATGGAATAATTCCAATATTTTTGAATTTGTTGAGACTTGACTTGTGACCTAACATATGATCTATCCTGGAGAGTGATCCATGTGCTGATGAGAAGAATGAATATTCTGAGGTTGTTGGATGGAATGTTCTGTAGATATCTGCCAAGTCCAATTGGTCTAAAGTTTTGTTTAGATCTTGTATTTCTCCACTGATTCTTTGCCTAGATGATCCATCCAATATTGAGAGTGGGGTGTTCAGGTCCCCTGCTATTATGGTATTAGTGCCCATCTCATTCTTTAGGTCTAATGGTGTTTGCTTTATAAATCTGGCTGCTCCAACATTGGGTGCATATATATTTATGATTGTTATGTCTTCTTGATGGATAAATCTTTTTTTCATTATATAATGGCCTTCTTTATCTCTTTTTAAGGTTTTTGGTTTAAAGTCTATTTTATCTGATATAAGAACAGCTACTCCAGCTCGTTTTTCATTTCTATTTGCATGGTATATCTTTTCCATCCTTTCACTCTTAGTCTATGTGTGTATTTACAGGTGAGGTGAGTCTCTTGAAGGCAGCATATAGTTGGGTCCACTTTTTTAATCCAGTCAGCCAGTCTGTGTCTTTTGAGTGTGGAATTTCATCCTTTTACATTAAGAGTTGTTACTGAAAGGTGTAGATTTACTCCTAGCATTTTACTGATTTTTGTTTGGATGTCTTAAGTGTCTTTTGTTCCTTTCTTTCTGATTTACTGTTTGTCTTCTGTATTTGTTGGTTTCTTGGGGTGGTAGATAAACTTTTTTTCTCTTTATTGTTAGCATTTTTACTTTACTAGTGGGTTTTGTTTTTTCTTGAGTATTTATGGCATTTGTGGTTGTTTTTCAGATACCAAGCCCAGTATTCCCTTGAGAATTTCTTGTAAGGCTGGGCGTATGGTAGTGAACTCCCACAGTTTTTGTTTGTCTGAGAAATATACTATTTGTCCTTCATTTTGGAAGGATAGCCTTGCTGGGTAAAGTATTCTTGGCTCACAATCTTTGTCTTTTAGTATTTTGAATATATCATCCCATTCTTTTCTGCCTTTTAGGGTTTGTGATGAAAAGTCTGATGTTAGTTTGATTGGGGCTCCTTTATAGATGGCTTGATGCTTCTCTCTTGCAGCTTTTAAGATTCTCTCTTTGTCTTTGAGTTTGGGCAATTTGACTATAACATGTCTTGGAGAGGACCTTTTTGGGTTGAATTTGTTTGTGGATCTTTGAGCCTCCTGAATCTGAAGATCTGTGTCTTCCCCTATACGTGGGAAGTTTTCTGCTATTGTCTCATTTAATATGTTTTCAATGCCATTTCCTTTGTCCTCTCCTTCTGGAATACCCATGATTCAGATATTTGAGGGTTTAAGGTTGTCTGTTATCTCTCATAGATTTTCTTCAATGTTTTTAATTCTTTTTTCTTTTTGTCCACCTGTATTATTTCAAACAGCCTATCTTCAAGATAAAAAATTCTCTCTTCTGCTTGTTCTAGCCTGCTGGTTAAACTCTCTGTTGTGTTTTTTATTTTGTTGAATGAATTCTTCATCTCTGCAAACTCTGCTACATTCTTTTTCAGGGCATTGATTTCTTTTTACATTTCTTCTTTCAGGTCCTGTATACTTTTTCTCATTTCATTGCATTGTCTAACTGTGTTTTCTTGTATCTCATTTTGTTTCCTTAGAATTGTTGCTCGAAATTCCTTGTCAGTCATTTCAAGGACTTCCTGTTCTATAGGATCTAGAGCTTGTTCAACCCTAATGTTTGGCTAGGATCCTGCAGGGACTTACAATTTGGTACAGCTGGCTCAGTGCCTGCAGGTGGGAGGCTCAGGCCTCTTTGGGCCATGGGGACTGGCCTGGTCTGGGAGTCCTGCAGTGGTGTCTACCTCTTCCAACACAGGTGGCTCGGGGCCCTGTGGGCTTGGCATCTTAAGGGCCTCTCTGGGTGGCATGTACTGACCTGTGCTGGGAGTCCTGCAGCAGTGCCTACCTGCTTGGTGTGGGTGCCTCAGGGTGGATGGGCCTGGCAGCTCTATTTTTCCCTCATTTTTGAAGGGTAACTTTTCTGGATAAAATATTCTTAGCTGACAGTTTTTTTCTTTCAGGACTTAAAATATATTATCCCATTCTCTCCTGGCCTGCAAGATTTTTGTTGAGAAAATTTGCTGGTAGTCTAACAGAGATTCTCTTAAATGTGATTTGATGTGTTGATCTCATAGCTTTTAGAATGACCTCTTTGTATTTGACTTCTGGCAGTTTGATTGTGAGGTGCCTCAGAGAGGATATTTTGGGGTTGAACGTAATTGGGGACCTTTGAGTTTCCTGTATATGAATGTCCATGAGTCACCCAATACTTAAGAGTTTTCAGCCATTATTTCATTAAATACGGTTCCAGTGACTTTCTCCATCTCTCCTCCCTCTAAATACCTATTATTCAAATATTTCTTTGCTTAATGTGTCCCATAAGTCTTATGTTTTCATCATTCTTTTTTATTATTATTTCTTCTTCTTTTTCCTCTCACTGCGTTATTTAAAAAGATCTGTCTTCAAGTACAAAAATTCTCTCTTCTGCTTGATCTAGTCTGTTGTTGAAGCTCTCAATTGTATTTTTTTATTTTATTCATCGAATTCTTTGGCTCCAGGATTTCTGTTTCATTCCTTTTTATGATATCTATCTCTATGTTAAATTTCTCATTCAGAACATGAATTGTTTTCCTGATTTCATTGAGTTGTTTGTCTGTGTTCTTTTATATCTCATTGAGTTTCCTTAAGAACGTTATTTGAAATTCTCTTACAGGCGTTACTTAACTGTCTTTTTCTTTGGTGTCTGGTACTGGAGACTTATTCTGTTCCTTTGGGAGTGTCATATTTCTTTGCTTTTTCATGTTTCTTCTTTTCCTACATCGATATCTGTGCATCTAATGGAGTAGTTGCTATTCCCATTTTTATGGACTAGATTATGTAAAAATGACTTTTTCCTGCATGTGGGCCTAGGGTATCTATTGGATATGTTGTGTTGGCTTTGGTTTTGGGTGAACTCAGTAGTTTAGTCTCTGTGCAGTTTCTTCTTTTGTAATCCTCTGCAGTGATGTTTGCAGATGTCTCAGTAGCTTAGACTGCAGGAGTTTGTGTCATCACTGGCACTGCTTTACTAGGGGCTGATACTCCAGGCATGTGTGAGTGCAGAAGGCCAACAGGCTGTTTGGTGGTCTCTCTGAAGTACAGAGTTGCTGCCCAACCAGTTGTCAGACTAGGTGCAAGCATGCAGCTCTGAGGATGTGTCACCCAGGAAGTAGTGTGCTGCTTGACCAGATTTGGGGTTAGAAGTAGGGGAAGGGATCCAGAGTCTCTGCAGAGGTCTCTCAGGTGAGGCAAAGCTACTACCTGGCCAGGAGCTAGCGTGCCTTGGTGCAGGAGGGCCAAGTGGCTCTATGGTGGCTGGCTGGAGGAGGCAAAGCCACTATTCAATCTGTTGTCAAGCAGGGAGAAGGTTTTTACAGGTACAGCATGGTTGGAAAGCTCCATGGAGGCCTGCCAGAGGCAGGAGGAGCTACTGCCCAATCCATCATTGAGTAGGGAGCAGGTGTGCATGAGTGCAACAGGGCCTGGCAGCTCTGTGGAGGGCAACCAGATCATTTGTCAAGCAGTGAGCATGCGTGCACAGGTGCAGCAGGGCAGGGCAGCTCTGTGGAGGCCTGCTGGGGGAGTGAGAGCTACCACCTGATCAACTGCTGAGAGGGTGCAGGTTTTTCACAAGTGCAGCAGGATTGGATAGCTTTGCGGAGGGCTGACAGATTAGCTGTTGAGCATGGATCAAGCCTGCGCGGGTGCAGCAGGACCCAGCAGCTCTGTGGAGGGCCACCAGGGGGAAGCAGAGCTACCACTGGACTGGCTGTTGAGTGAAACTGGGCATATGTGGTCTCAGCAGGCCATCGGGTTTTGCAGTGTGAGTGCACATGAGTAAATTTTATGTTGTTGGGTGTTGTACTTTGTTGAGTTTTTTTCAACAGTGGTGGACTTTGTTCCATATACAGTTAAATTAGTTGTAAATTAGTTCAATCCTCTTTTTGCATTTGCTTTTTTTTTCTCCCAAGATTTTTTTATTGTGGTGAAAAACACATACCATAAAATTTATCATCTTAACCATTTTTTAAATGTAGAGTTCATTAGTATTATATATATTTACATTGTTGTGAAACATATTGCTAGAACATTTTCATCTTGCAGGACTGAAGTTCTATACCCATTAATTGAAGACTCCTCTTTGCCCCCTCACTCCAGCTCCTGGTAGTCACCATTCTGCTTTCTATATCTATGAATGTGACTACTTTAGATACCTCATATAAGTGGAATCATATAGTATTTGTCCTTTTGTGAATAGCTTATTTCACTTACTATAATGTTGTCAAGGTGTTGTAGCATATGACAATATTTCCTTCCTTTTAAGTCAACGTAGAAGTCCATTATATGCATATACCATATTTGTTTATCCATTTGTCAGTCAATGAACATTTGGGTTGCTTCCACCTCTTTATGAATAGTGCTGCTGTGGACATGGGTGTACAATGCCTCTTTAAGACCCTGCTTTCAATTCTTTGGATAAATACCCAGAAGTGGCATTGCTGGATCTTATGGTAGTTCTATTTTTAATTTTTTTGTGGAACTGCCATACTGTTTGCTATAGAAGTTGCTCCATTTTACATTCCCACCAACTGTGCACAGGGGTTCCAACTTCTCCACATCCCCTCCTACACTTGTTATTTTCTATTCTTTTGATAGTAGTTACCCTAACTGGTGTAAGTTATCAGCACTTGCTTTTAAGATTTACAGAATAAGGGCCGGCCCGGTGGCGCACTGGAGAGTGCACCACTTGGGAGCATGGTGGCGCTCCCGCTGAGGGTTCGGATCCCATGTGGAGACCGGTTCCCGCTCACTGGCTGAGCATGGTGCGGGTGCAACACCGAAGGTTGCGATACTGTTGCCGGTCACTGGTACAGGCGCGACACCAAGGGTTGGTTGCGATCGTGCTGATAACACCAAGGCCCCGGGTTCGGATCCCACATAGGGATGGCCGGTTCACTCACTGGCTGAGCGTGGTGCTGACAACACCAAGTCAAGGGTTAAGATCCCCTTACCGGTCATCTTTAAAAAAAAAAAAAAAAAAAAAGATTTACAGAATAGCCTGTAGGCTTGGGCTAATTGAGCTCCAGTATTAAGGCCTTACTCTTCTGAGGACTCTACTCAATGCCCTGTGTATTACAAGGTCTTTCCACTTGGTTTGTGAGACCTTTCATGAGCTCTGGGTATTGTTCGGTCTATTGCTTTCTGATACATTTTCCCCTTGCCTTGTGTATTTTTCTCTAACACAGATTTTCTCAACCTTGGAACTATTGGCATTTGGATAGGATTATTCTTTGTTGTGGGAGGTGTCCTTTACTTTGTAGGTTGTTTAGCAGCTTCCCTGGTCTCTACATACTATATGCCAACATCACTCTCCCAGTTATAACAATCAAAAATGCCTCCAGACATTGTCAAATGTTCCCCGGGAGGCAAAATTGCCCCCTGTTGAGAACCATTGCTGTAGCACATCCACAGATCAGTCTTTAGCCAAATACTCCCTGCAGTTATTCAGAGCCCTTTTTGCTGTGTATCTCCCTCCTTTCCTGTAATGTGCCCTAAAAATTCTATCTACCTTTGTCTCCCAGGTTCAGATCTCTAGCTTTTCAACTCATCAATCTCTCTGGGGTCTATTTGACTCTCGTTTTTCTGTGAAAGCCATTGAAAAGCAGAGTAAAGCTTTCTTGTGGCACTGTGTGACAAAAATTAGAGTTTGGGGCCATGAAGAATATACCAGGTATCCAGGTGAAAAACTTAGTCATAGTAGACTGAGATGAAATACAGTGCTGATTTGGCATAGTTCCTTATTAGATGAATCTGATTAGTGCTACTGTATAAGGCTAGCGAGAATAAGGTTGAACTCTTTCTGAGAGAATACAAAAACTTAGTCATAGTAGACTGAGATGAAATACAGTGCTGATTTGGCATAGTTCCTTATTAGGTGAATCTGATTAGTGCTACTGTATAAGGCTAGCGAGAATAAGGTTGAACTCTTTCTGAGAGAATACGATATCATCTGAACCAGTCTTAAATTTCACACAGAAAAGTTTAGTATTTAATCCAATAATACTAAGTACATCAAAGGAGAGAACCCATAAATAAAAATCAAGAGGAAAAAACCAGAAAATCTGAACATATCCACATGTAATTTAGATGTTAACGTTAGCTGACCAGGACTTAAATAACTATGATTAACACATTCAGAAATATAGATGTAATGTTAGAGACTAATACAAGGGGATTGAAATTGATAAAGCTTGCAGAAGCTGAACCTAAAGGGAGTGTTTTTGGCAGAGATATACACCACATTTTTCAAGCCTGCTTGATGATATCATCTGAACCAGTCTTAAATTTCACACAGAAAAGTTTAGTATTTAATCCAATAATACTAAGTACATCAAAGGAGAGAACCCATAAATAAAAATCAAGAGGAAAAAACCAGAAAATCTGAACATATCCACATGTAATTTAGATGTTAACGTTAGCTGACCAGGACTTAAATAACTATGATTAACACATTCAGAAATATAGATGTAATGTTAGAGACTAATACAAGGGGATTGAAATTGATAAAAAGAATCAAACGGGGGCTGGCTGGTTAGCTCAGTCAGTTAGAGTGCAGCCTTATAACACCAAGGTCATGGGTTGGGATCACACACACACACACACACAAATCATAAAAGGGTGTAAAAAAAGAAAGAATCAATTGGAAATTGTCAAACTGAAAAGTACAATATTTGAAATTATGAACTAATTTAATGGTTTTAAAGGAAGCTAGAACAACAGCAGACAAGTCAATAGTAAATATTCAAACTAGAGAAGACAGAGAAAGAACCAATGGAAAATACAGACCTGTGGAACTCAGTGAGAATGTCTAACAAATTGTAACCTATGTATAATTAAAGTAAGAAAAAGAGGAGAGAGTTGAGGAAAAACAAAATTTAAGGAGATAATGCTGGAGAATTTTCTCAATTTGATGAAAAATTAACACAGAAATTAAAATCAATGAAAATAGACTTTAAGGAAAGTCTGAAAACAGACTTTAAGGAAAGAAATATTTTTAGGTAAATCAACAACTGTAATTAGGGTTTTTATTACACTTGAAAATAAAGCACAGAAATTTAGGTAAAATGATTAATATGATTCAACATCTCAAGCCAATTGATATAGGTTGACCCATACACCCATCCATTATGGTTCTGGATACTACAAGACGACAAAATAAAAGAAATGAAGGTACAAGAATTAAATGGAGGAGTTGAAATTGCCATTGATTGCAGATGGTTTGCTAATCAACAGAGAAAATGTGAAAGGATCAATAGACAAACTATTTAAACTAATAAATCTGCAAGTCTGCTTCATATGAGATGTATTTTTAAAACTAAAATGTTCCTCTACAATAAAATAAATTGACTAGATAATATAATAGCAAATAACCTACCATTCATATTAGCAAGAAAGTTTTAAAGTATCTAGGAGATAACAAGATAAATAATCCTCAAGACCTTTATAAAGAATATTTTTAAATTCTATTGAAAAACATAAAAGGTATTACTAAACAGTAAAGTATATCATACTCATTTATGGGGAGGTGTAAGATTTTAAAGATGACAGCTGTCTTCACATTAAGATATATATTCAATGTATTTTTAATAAATTCTGACAGGATTATTTTTGGACATTTTGACAAATTGACTTTAAAGTTATATGAATAAATATAGTATATGCATAAGAAGAGAAAGGAGGGATATTTTCCTTAACAGATATGAGCAATCAGTAATAAAAAGTGACGTTCTGTCACTGGAACAGAGTCAATGAAACAGAAAAGAAACTCAGAACCTCTCATTTATGAATGGGAAATTGGCATATGATAGACTTGGTATGTCTGATCCATAGGGAAATAATAGATTATTAGTAGATGGTTCTGGGAAAAGCAGCCACACTAGGAAGAGAAAAATAAATTTGGATTCCTAGCTCATACTTTTTATGAAAATAAAGTTTGAATGGACCGAAGACTTAAAAGTGAAAGGTAAACATATGAAGTTTATAAAGAAAATATAGAAAGATATCATTGTGACTTAGGATTGAAATACCTTTTGTCAACAACGTCTAAATGCAATTGTAAAAAGGGAAAACGTAAGTTTAACTATAGCACAATTAGATTTCTGTTCAACAGAGGACACCGCAAAATTAAGAAATAGGTAGAAGACTAGGGACTGTTACAATGTCTAAGAATGTCAAGGAATTACTATCTAAAGTCACTTGTAAATCAATGAGAAAGGGATGGAAAACGCAACAGAAGTGTGGGGAAAAGATATGAGTTGGCAAGTCACGGGAGAGAAATCCAAACGGTTAATGCATATAAAAAGGGAGGTCAATTTCAATAGTAATTAGATGAATGAGAATTACAATTAAAAATCTCCTAATTTACACACATCAGATTGACAAAAAGTAGGTTAGATGATACCAAATGCTGTTAAAAATAGAAAATCTTAACAATCCTCAAAGGTGCAGACCAGCACAGCCATTCAGGAACGCAATCTGGCAGCATAGAGGGAAATTTGATCTGTGTATATTATTTGAGCCAAAAACATACACTACTGTGTGTTTGCTCCACAGAAACTCATTAGAGGTCACAGAAATTTCAGTCCATCCTTGTTTGTGGTAATAGGTGTCTATTACTAGTAAATGGATAAAAGATACATTGAAAGCACACAATGGAATGCTCCACGGCAGTCAGAAGTAATCCCTTAGACATACATAAAGCAACATGGGTACATTTAAAAACTCAATGTTGAGAGAAAGAAATAAAAAATAGAAATTAAACAATGGCACAATACCATTTATATAAATCAAAATGTGTAAAGACTAAAGAGGTCTGGCCAGTTGCTCACTCTGTAGAGCGTGGTGCTGATAACACTAAGGTTAAGTGTTCGGGTCCCCGCACCAGTCAGCTGCCAAAGCAAACAAACAGAAAAACAAAGACAAAAGAATACTATGATTTTTTAGAGATACATACATATCTGGCACATATTAAAAAAAATAGAGTGGGTGTCTCTATAGGAAGGAGAAAAATGGGAATGTGGATAAGGGGGAAAAAAAGTTAAAGGATGAGACCTTGCGTTAACCTGTGGCGATAGCATGCCTTGAAAGAGTAGGGTTAACTCAACTGTACGTGCTTAAGTTTCAAAGAGGAAAAAATGAATTTAGCCTCCCTCTTTTTGACCTTTTACCTGAGTAATTGGTCACAGGTCTTAAGAATTCTCCATGTGTGAGCCTCTGCCAAAGAAACTGGAAAAACAGTTCCTATGATGGATCGGCTGAATTTTGACTTTTCCAGATGGGCTTCAAGAAACAAGTATATTTATTTATTGTGAGAAAGAACATCTAAATGTTAATCAGCCCCAAAGGAAAAAGAGTTAAAGGGAAGATTCGATTTACAACTGAACTCATTTCATTATGTGGCAGATAGTGGTAAAGTCAGGCGGGGATGGGAGACGAGGGTTTCTATTCAGTGACTGGCTCACTGGGGCTCAGTCTTGCTCTGAATTAAGTCTTGTGGGAGGCACGTTAACATTCTATTTTCACTCCAGAAAATGGAACAGAAGTGAATGTCTTACTCTTGCCTTACAATCCTGAGCTTTAGGATCTCCCTGAGTATCTCACTGAGTACCGAGCCATGACCAGAGCAGTTTTCCAAGAAGTCTTGTCCCTACCTGAAAGTACTACAGCACTAGCATCTGTGTGAATGTGGGTGGCCACCAGAATGTCAGAAGACAAAGTGAATACTCTATTTTTATAATAAAGTACCATCTTTGTTGAATTCCAACCTGGCATCTATAGCATATAAATTTTTCTAAAAACAGCAAAGAATGTTTGTGCCTCTAATGGCCAGATGAAATCACGTGTGAAAAGTTCCTAGCACAATAACAAAAACTTTTCATACTTTTTTTTTTCAAATGTAAGGTTCTAATCTTTTCTTAATGCTCAGACTTTTTAATTTCAGCTTTGCAGCCCAAGCTCACTATATTTGGGGATTCAGCCTTTTCCACGGTGCCCCTACCATTTGAAAATCTCTGCTTTGCTTTGGTCCGAGGAGGGAATTGCATCTTTGTTTCTCATTCTGAAACTTATACATATTGATTTATTTCTGTGGCACATGGGGCACATGGGAGATTTAGTGTTTCTTTCTTCACTGCCACTTAGAGACAAAGCATAAACTTTTCAAAAACTTCTCATATGAAGCATAATGAAGAAGTATTCAACAAGAAGTTTAATGGCATGATATCATTTAGCAATCCTAGTTATTTGTGTTTAGGGGCATATCAATGATTGCAAACATTATCTGCTGAGAAATAAACAACTGTACAGAAAAAAATGGAATTTCTGGAGCAGGTTCAGGACAAGTCACTTTTTGTTTTCTTCAAATATCCAATCATAAATTTTCTGTGCAATTTTCTTTGCAGACTGAGAATTCTGTGCCAGGATTTTAGATTTGTGGTCTAACTGTCTAAACTTCTTACCCTTGAAATGGAGTAAGAAAACTATGTGGTAATTGTACCAAAATTGGTGATGCAACCTGAGCTTCCAATTAGCTTGGATTTCAGAAGCACAGCAAATTCAGAAGATACAATGGAGGCAATAGAAAAATCAGTTTTCAGTATGAATATCAGTATGATTTGGGGCATGTTGAGTTTAAGATGCCCAGAGAATTTCTAAGTGTAGCTGTGGTCGTGCTAGAGAAATTGGCTCAACAGGATGTAAGTATGAGTTAGATTTTCTTTTTTGAGAGTCTTTTCTATGTGATTCACTGAGCTATTATTACATGTAAAGCAGTAATGCAAGTAATGCACATATATAAATTCATTTCATAAAAGAGGAAACTGAGGCACAGAAAGGTTAAATAAATTGCTTGGGATCCCAGAACTAATTTGTGGCAGAGCTGGAATTCAAACCCAAACAGTTCTTGAGATGCTATGTGGTTATCAATAAACGTGCTGGAACAAAAGAAATACTAGAGGGAGAGAACATATAGAGGGTATTGAGTGCCCTTTAGAGTCTACCAGCATGCACTTTCTATTTGTACATTGCCCAGTATTCTTAGTGGAAGCCATTTGTTAAGTTTTGTGTCATGGTGTGACACAGTTTCAACTGATGGGATATTTTATTGAGCTATTGAAAGAACAAATCTGAGTTAGTGAAGGAGTACAAGGGCTCCAATACGAATCCCATATAGTGGGTAATCTTGCAATGCGTCATCAGAGACATTTTTGAAATTGGGATAAAAAAGGTAATTCTGCAACATAAACAATAATGCTTTCTTCATGCTGTCGACACATTTGCAAAGTGGTGCTGGTGAGAAGTCACCTTCAGTAATCTCACAAGTTCATCAAATTTGTGAGATTTAGGGGAGTCAATATTGGGGCCATACCAGCCCTTTAAATATGCTTCAGATAAATGGATCCTTCTGTGATTGGTTAACAAATCAAATGTCACTTTTCCCATTTCTAAACTTTTAGTAGAAATATTCTGAATACCATGGAGCCAAATATCTCACCTCTATATCTTGAAGACATCCTTCTGCCTGCACTGGGGACAGGAAACAAACCTCTACTTCAGCTTTTTTTCTTTTAGCTTTTCCCTTTCTTGGCACCCATGGCAGTCCCTTTTACCAGAACTGGTTGTACAGTGTCACTGAGAAACTAATCGATGTGGACCTATGTCTGAGCCAATAAATTGTCAAGTGTACTACAGTCCCAAATCACAATTCTCCATTTTGCTTGTTTTCAGATGGGACACAGACTCCTCATCCTGGGCAGCAGGCTGGGTGATATTGGGCATTTCAGTACCAGGCTAAATAGATTAGGGGTCTATTTAAATATTAAATCTGTTTCAGTTTTAGGAGGAGTTGTCACTAATTGATTTTCAGTGGCTCTTTACAGTACTACTGCTAGCAGTTATTACATTTTGTTTATAGAAATCTCGTTGTATCTGCCAAGGATCTGAGAAGGAATAGATCTTCAATAATATTTCTAAATTAAATAACACTTTTAGATAAAAGCCCAGTTTAAGTTACTGACGTATAAGTAATAGAAACCAAGATCATCAAAATAATAACAGAAATCAAAAGACACCAAAGCCCCTGGCTTATGTAATGGTACTAAAAAATAAAAAAAATCCAGCTCAGTGCTTGTAACAGCCTGAATAGAAATGACTCCATTTTGTTAAACCTTTGAATTTAAAAACATGTTCTCTCCTGTAGTCCCAACCACATTGCCTGAAGCTAATTGCCAGAACACAGTGATTCTTGTTCTTACGGTGTATACCAATAATTAGAGAAAAAATTATTAACCCAGATGGCAGTCCTTTACTAGCTTACTAACCTGATCTTACTTGAGAATAACAGGACCTGAACTCATGGAGAGATGTGTATGTTGCTGGTCAACTCCCACTCGAGAAGTTCCTTGGTGTGGACATGCTTGACACACTTGAGCATGTCTGCATGTCCCCGCTTGGTCGTCATGAATCAGCTTCCCACCACAGACCCCTATAAAACCCTTTGGCAAACCTGGGAGAGGCGGAGACGGTCTTCTAGCGTTCCACCACAGACCCCTATAAAATCCTTTGACAAACCTGGGAGAGGCAGACATGGTCTTTGAGACATAAGTCTGCCATTTCCCCAGGCTGCTGGCTTCCTGATTAAAGGCCACCTTTCCTTACAACAACACTTGTCTTTCAATTACTGGCTATTGAGCAGCGAGCATATGGACCTTAGGGGTCTCAGTAACTAACATACTTGCCATTGGATTCACGGTTCTTCAGCTTTATGATGTTTATTTTTAATTTCTTTTATTTTTAATTTTTTTTTTTTGTCTTTTTTCGTGTCTGGCAACGGATCGCAACCCTCAGTGTCGCGCCCGCACCTCGCTCAGCCAGTGAGCGGGAACCGGTCTGTATGTGGGATCCGAACCCTCGGCGGCACTGTAGCAGTGTGCCACCAGGCCGGCCCAGCTTTATGATGTTTTTGACATGTCTAATATTTCGTTTTAAAAGATTCTTGTAACAAATATCCTAACTTCAGAAATATATTTTTCCTCTTAAAAGACACATATGCTTTACCAAAAACTCTGAACTTCTTTGAATCTCTGTTAGCGGTTCTAGGTAGCACAGGAATACCATTTAGATTACAGTAACAATAATATTTTTACTATTGCTTAGATTCTATCTTTCCAGGGCAGTATGCCTTTGCTGCATATTTTCCACTTTATCAGCACCTCTATTCTCCATCTCGGGTTTGTATTTGCAGTGGTGTTATGTCTGAAAGACAACAGGACTTTATTTCTCCTTCAGGGAATTGTTTAGCTTATTTGGATTATTCTGGGATGGTGGAAGGCCTCTGCTCCATGCACCAGCTCCAAGCTGGTGGAAGGTCTGCCATCGTCAACATGTCAGTGACACCGTTCAGCCTTTGGGAAGGGGGAAAAGCACGGAAGGGCACAGCTGGGAGGTTTTGTGGGCACAGCCTGGCAGTGGCATGCATCACTTCTACTTTCTTTCCTTGGGAAAGAACATCATTATTTAGCTACCCAACTGCAAGGGAGCATAGGAACTATGGAAGAATGGGAGAATGAATGTCAATGGACAATTAGTAGACTGTGACATAGTCACATCTGAGAGAGGCAAGCAATGAGAAAACAGCAGAGGAGTACATGCCACAGCGAGAGGTGGAAATCAGAAACACAAAATGACAGAAGGTGGAAATCAGTATGGAATAAAGTCATTGGGAAGAGTTTCACTCAGGAGATGGGACACAATGGGACAGAAGAACATACACAGGATAAAAGAAGGAAGGAGAGAGGTGAGGGAGGTGATGTCTTTCCTTTTTTTCCTGACCTTTCTCCTTTTTAACTGGAATCTCTCTTCCCTTTTATAATGCCTTTAATGCCAGTGTAATAATAAGTCAGGGGACCCTGTCTCTTTTTGATAACACTATAACCATCCAACTCAGATTGTCCCAATTTTTTCCTCTTTTCATCCTCTTCAGCACAAATCGCTGCACGCATGCACACATGCACATGCGTGCACGCACACACACGCACATCTGTGTTTGCCTTGCAAAGCTTGCCTTTTGTTTTGTGCATTTTTTCTCTGATCTCCACTTGACAGCCTAAGGCATAATGACTAAAATAACTTTTGCTTCTTTACATGCTGGGCATTGTGTTAGAGACTATGGGTACAAAGGTAAACGAAAGATAATTCTTGTTCTTGAGAAACATGCAGCAGGGAAGCTAATAACCTAATTCTTGAACATCATGCAATTTGGATTCTTACTCCAATTTTGTGTGTCTGGTAAAACAGAAATTCTCATTTTGTTGATGAGAAATTTGGAAATAAGTCAACAGACTTCCCCGGTTAGGCAGCTATGTAGCTGGAGATGGAACTTTTTCCCCCTAATTGATGCTGCTTTGCTGCTTCTCTGTGTTGGTTCCTTGCTCAATTATTTCTATAGCTATACCCAGTAACTGAAATTATATACTTCTTACAGTCAGTTTTAATTTCTGTAAATTCACTCTAGCTTTATGTTTTCTTATATTCTCACCTAAAATATTTCTTCTTCAGCCCATATTTTTAGAGCCAACTGATTTTCCACAAAGGTGTCAAAAATATACAGTGGGGGAAGGACAGCCTCTTCAATAAATGGTGCTAGGAAACTGGATATCCACATGCAGAAGATTGAAAGTAGACCTCTACCTCTCACCATACACAAAAATCAACACCAAATGGATCAAAGACCTAAATTTAAGACCCAAAACTATGAAACTGCTAGACGAAAACATAGAGGAAACGTTACATGAAATGGGAGTGGGCAGTGCTTTTTTGAGCAAGTCTGCAAAGGCACAGGCAGCTAAAACAAAAATAGGCAAATGGGACTATATCAAACTAAAAAGCTTCTGCACAGCAAGGGACATTGTCAACGAAGTGAAAGTGAAGAGACAGCCTACAGAATGGGAGAAAATGTTTGTAAACCACACATCAGACAAGGGGCTAACATCTAGAATATATAAGGAATTTAAATAATTCAACAGCAAAATTAATAAATGGGCAAAGGACCTGAGCAGACATTTCTCAAAAGAAGATATACAAATGGCCAACACGAAAAAATGCTCAACATCACTAATTATCAGGGAAATGCCAATTAAAACCACAATGAAATATCATGTCACTCCAGTTCCCAACAAGACAAAAAACAAATGCTGGTGAGGATGTGGAGAGAAAGAAACTCTTCTGCATTGCTGGTGGGAGTGTAAATTGGTACAGCCACT
This sequence comes from Galeopterus variegatus, assembly GCF_000696425.1. Lineage (NCBI taxonomy): Eukaryota > Metazoa > Chordata > Mammalia > Dermoptera > Cynocephalidae > Galeopterus > Galeopterus variegatus. Next base: position 188,713 of record NW_007730353.1, read on the forward strand.
GTGGAAAACAGTATGGAGGTGCCTCAGAGAACTAAAAATAGATTTACCCTACGACCCAGCTATCTCAGTGCTGGATATATAACCAAAGGAAATGAAATCAATGTATCAAAAAGACGCCTGCACTCCCATGTTTATTGCAGCACTATTCACAATAGCCAAGAGATGGAATCAACCTAAATGTCCATCAGTGGATAAATGGATAAAAAAACCTGTGGTACATAGACACAGTGGAATGCTATTCATTTATTAAAAAAAAGATATACTGTCATTTGCAGCAACATGGATGAAACTGGAAACCAAGTTAAGTGAAGTAATTCAGGCACAAAAAGAAAAATACCACATGATATCGCTCATATGTGGAATCTAAAAGAAAAAAAAGTGGTTATCATAGAAGAAGAGAGGAGAATAATGGTTACCAGAGGGCGAGGGGTGGGGGAGCAGAGAGAAGAAAAAGTGGGGGGCTAACAAGTACAAAACTATGCTCTCTACCCTAAGTGAGTCACTGTGCAGTACATGCATGTAGTAAACCAACATAATGTAACCCGTTAATATGAAAAAGTAAATATTAAGGTATTTTTAATAAAATAAAATATTTGTACTTCAATTTTTAATCAAAGCGAATGAATTCATACACAAAATAAGCATATTTAAAAAGTAAAATTTAAAAAGCTAACTTGTGAAATGAAATCAATATTTACCAATTATGAATTTACTAGAGAAATTGACTCTATTTTTGTCAGAATCAGGAAAATTGTCTGGCTTGTGTTCCCTCCAGTCTCTCATGACAGGCATCCATCCATCCATCCATCCATCCATCCATCCATCCATCCATCTTTTTTCCACAACACATTTATTATGAGCCTCGTATATGCCAGGTACTGTTCTGCTGCTGAAAGTACAAAGACACAGATTCTGCCCTAGAATCTAGAAAAACAAACCAAAATTAAAGAATATTTCTCAGCTGCCCAGAATCCTTTGTTTCAAGGCCAGGTCCAGGCCTGGTTTCCCAGGACAGAAACCACACCCTGGGATTTTTTTCTTTCCCTGCCTATTTATCTGTAAAAGATAAATGAGCTTTCTTTTATGTGGAACTGGAACTCATCATTTCAAGAGGTGTCACAAGCTAAAAATATAAGCAAACAGCCTAACAATAACAATATCGTTATGATAGATTCATGTATGATTGCTATGGTTTCAATGTTCCCCCAAGCTCACGTTGTAGCTTAATCCCCATTTTGGTATTTGAAAGGTGGGGCCTTTAGGAGGTGATTGGACCATTAGGGCTTAATCCTTCTGTGGATGAATCCTTCTGGATTAATCCATCTGTGGATTAACAGATTAATGGGTTATCATGGGAGTGGCACTAGTGGCTTTATAAGGAGAGGAAGAAGTATATTAGCATGTGCTCTTGTGCACTTGCCCTGGGATACCCTGCACCACCTAGGGACTACATGGAGTCCCCACCAAGGAGAAGGCCCTCACCCGATGCACCCCTCAACTTTGGACTTCCCAGCCTCCAAACCATAAGGAATAAATTTGTTTTTTTAAATAAATTACCCAGTTTCAGATCTTCTGTTATAAGCAACAGAAAACTAATACAATGACATTCACACTTGGCTTCAGATGAAAATTAGGACACCTGTAACTTCTGAATGTTATGACAAGGACAACCATGACCTTCCATGTTCCTTTGGAATCACTGTCACTAGGAAAATGTACAGGAATAAGAGAAAGAAAGAAACAAAGAGTTCTAAGTACAGTTCACCATGTTGGTCTTCCATACTAGGAAACTTGATTGACTTTTTTTTCCTGGTTGTGATCTCGGGACACTTTGAAAGTAACATGTCCTTTTTGCAGGAGACAAATTATACAAAAAAGAAAAGAATGCTTTTGAGAAAAATTGGAGGATGGCTTATTTATTACCTGAACTATACATAGACTTGAATACTCTATATTAGAGTCTCTATTGACTCAAAGTAGGGAAATAACATCTCAACTAACGGATAAAAAATGGCACATAAATCACAGTATACATTGATAAATCTAAACAATTTTAGATGATAAATGATAAAACTGATAAATCTAAATGCAAAATGACAACAATAAAACTTGAAAAAGATTGCTTACTTCTAAGGCATTAAGTGTTACAGTTGGTTGATCTTTGTCTTTTGTTAGTGTATTGCTGTGTTTATCTTTCCTAGACCTCAGAATTCCCAGCACTAGTGTGTACATTCCATTTGACTAGACATAAAATGCTAATGGCTAAAGCTTCTGGGTTCTGGGACTGGCAGGCTATTTCTCATGTTCCCTGATAAAGCACTGAAAAACATCTCCAAGGTCTTCCAAAATGGGACACATGGAAGGTGCATTTCAATTTTCCACTGCGTTGCAGCCTCAATATAATATAATTAGGTATGGCGTTTGAAATAAGTCGAATACTGATTTCTTTATATTTCCAAACAACTGTGAATCTCACAGCATAGGACCTGAGGATAGCATACTAAGGCCCTAGTAAACCCGGAGGCTGTGTATAATTTCTGTGATTTAAAGGTAAGTTCTTCCCTCTGTGGGGTATGCTAGTGTAGTCCACAATTTGTTGTATGAGCAAGCTAACGGATTTAGCAGTTCTTGTATTTTTCCCTTGGTCAAAAATTACTCAAGTTCTGAATACAAATAAGAAGGCTGAGCAAGCTCAAGTGCCTGAAACACTGCACATGGCAGTTTCATAATCAACAAGATATAATGCGCTATCCTGGCTCCCAAATTGTATCTGGAATTCTCAGAATTTTATCCCAAATGCTGTACTTTTGGTTTTAATTCTCTCTGTACCAGACATATGAGAATGGGAGAATCAGAATGAAACAAACTTGCATTTCCCAAGTAGGGAATCGATAACCTTTCTGGAAGAAAAATTTTAAGGATATTGATTATAAAAAAGAACAAATAGGGGAATAACAATGTGCTGCTCATTACACAAATATTTTACCAAACTCTTAAGGGTGTTTCTCAGCCCAGATTCTTCTCTTTCAGACAAGGCCACCATTTGAGCTTCATTGCACCGTGTTTAATCTCTGTCCTTGAAGTTCACAAATTAACTCGCTCTGTGAATTCCTCCTTGTGATAGCCTCTAGCTGTGTTTTTACTGCCTTAACAGCTACTGGCAGGCAGCTTTTCTCCCACATTCACTACTAAGTAAACAGAATTTGGTCCCAGGGTAATTGGCTGCTCTCCAGCATAAGAATGCAAGTTATTCATGAGCTTCCTGGGCTTGCTTCTGCTCAACAGACTGTTTTCACTAGGGAACACAAGGACAGAAAGAGTCGTGAAGGTTTTAAATCTTGAGGACTATTCCTTTCCAGTTTATGATAACCTGTGATTCTTCTCCTCAACTATTTTCTAACCCTCTCCGACCTCTCCCATTACCTTTCGTTTCGTGGCGATCACTGGAAATTTACCAAGGAAGCTGCCATGAAATAACAGGTTCCTTTCAGAAATACAACTGTCCCAATAGATAGTTATGGTGTGCTGCTATTTTGGAGATAGGATATGTTTACAAATATCTTAAAATTAAATCTTCATGGAGGCAAATGCCAAATGGATTTGTGAGCACCTTGGTTAATGACAATTTAAAACAAAGCTTAAGAAAACAAGGAAGAAGACTTATGGTTTCAAGGATAGAAGTATATATACTGTACTTCAAATTTTGAGTTGGTGAATACCATATTTAAAGTTTACCAATAATTAAGAGATTTAAACAAAATTAAAAAAGACAAGAATTATAGGCTCCTGAAGATAGGGCACCTGAAAGATTTTCCTCCTTTATTATCTTCCTTGAAAGGTCGATGCTGTAATACTGGATACCAGGCTTTCTAAATTCTGCTGTGAAATACATTACCCACAGGACTCTAATATTTGTTATTATTTTCCTAAAACCTATTTAACAAAGACAGTAATAATAGTTTGAGACTTGAGAACAACATCAAAAAAAAAACCTTGTTAATTCCTTCAGTTCACTCAAAGTCATACAATGAATTGTCAAATGACAAAGTATTAAATACATTTCTCACCCTGATTTATTTAAATATTTGTTATTATTATTTGCTGAACACTTGAATGGAAAGATTTTGCTTTTTTGGAATGTAATTTACAAGTGAATCAATTCTTTCACATATCAGTTTCCTATCAGAGTGTGGTACCATCTCTCTCTCTTACAAGTCTACCTTCGTATTGTTGTTTGTGAAACCTGAGTAGACTCCTGGAGATTTGCAAAGGACTGTTTTTCTTAGATGTCAGAGAAGTAACATTAGTTAATTTTAGGATGCCACCTGCAGCTTTTAAACCCAGTATATTTAATAGATTAAACACTTGCATTCTAGGCACTGGAGCTCTGAAGTAGACTGACATGATTTTTGCCCTTAAGTCCTCAGTCCAGTGGAGAATTTAGATACAGAAACAAATTCATGATAAAATGTAAGTGCAACAAAGAGAAATGTGGTAAACTGCCATGGAGACAGGGATGAGAAAGCAATTCATCTTGAAGGGGAGATTGGTAAAGGTGAGCCTTAGGGAGGAGGGATGTCTGAGTGGGTCCTTGAGTTATGTGTTGGAGAAGCTTGGGAGGTGGAAAGCATGATGGTGTAAGGGAACGTGGTACTTCTGGGCAGTGGAGAGGGAGGATTGGCTAGAGAAAGAGGTGGAAATAGAGAAGGGCCTCTGTGCACAAGTTATGCACTTTGGACTTCCTTCTGTAGATAGTGAGGAGTCTTCAGAGAAAATCACGTGATCAAATTCAGGTGCCATTTGGGGTTTTACCTGTGAGGAACCCAAGCATTTGTTAAATGCTTATAAACCAATCTAAATGTAGGAATGGACTTATATACGGAATTACACATTTGGATAGTGGATTTTTACAAGCCAATTATTACTTAGAAAATGAAAACTTTCCTAGTAACTGTAACCTTCTGCTTTGGGATATGAAGGGCAGGATAAAACTAATCAAGCTTAGAATGTTTCCCACTAACACTGGTTGGAGCAACAGTCAGACCTTCTCTCCTCCGAGTAGCTGCAGTGGCCTGAGAAGACCAGGTGTGAGTTCCAGGGTGTTATTGCTGCTTGCTAGCCAGCTGTGCACTCTTTGGCAAGCCACTTGACTTCTTTGAGTCTTAATTGCTCTACTTATAAAATGGGGGGATGATTATACTTACTTAGCTCAGAGGTGCATGTGAGGATTAAATGAAATTAAATGAGCTAATATAAGCAAATTTTTTTTGGAAACCATGAAGTATCACAAAAACGATTGGGTTATGGTTGTACTATCAAAAGTGAAGTCCCACTGATTATACACATACCAGTAATGATAATTATTATTTATTGAAGATTTGTTTTGTGCCAGCACTGTTCTAAATTCTTTACATATGTGATCTAATTTAATCCTCATAGTAATCCTATAGGGGAGGTTTTTACAGAGAAGGAGACTGAGGCTTGGCAAAGATTAAGGAATTCATGACCAGTGGAACCAGAAGTGAGACCCAGGCTTTCCTGACTATATGCCTGGGCTCTTAACCACCACTTCTCAGTCAATCGTTTCAAAATGCTGGCTTCTTACTTTAAAGTTTAGGCAACTGACAAGACATTATCAACACAGGATAATTGCGGAATTACTAGGCTGAAGTTTGTTATTGTTCCGTCTCACTATCAAGATTAGGAATCTAGAGATGGAAATAGAAAATCTGATTCCTTGCCCTTTATCCCATATAAGAACTAGAGGTAACTAGAGCTATTATTGTTGACTACAAACATAATACGCTATGAGTTTTTGTTGTCAAAACATGACTCAAGGAAGAATTTAATATGGAAGTCTTTTTTCAAAAACCACAGAGACTTTCAAATTACATTCGTTAAGGACAACATCGCTCAACAGGAATAGAACATGCTGTTCCTAGCCTCATACTCCAACATCTAAAGATCCATCTTCACTTGAAGAGTGAATAAAGAGAGGATGGATTATCACTTTCAGGTCCATGAGATAGCAAGGAACTAAAATAGGTGCAGCAATGTGAGAAACAAATATGAGGAACTAAAATATGTCTACAATGTTGCTGCACATTCAAAGGAGTTATATTCAAAGGATTGAGATTTTACTCCAATAGTAATGAAGCTTTAAAAAGGGTGAACCATAGTTAATTATATATATCAGAAACCCTGACTTGGTTTAATTATTCACTGGGTTAAATCAAACCCAGTATCTGTTATTTGTTTGATGCAAACCTTGTTGCATCTCCTGGGTACAATCTCATGGCTTCCATTCTGTCTTTTTCTAAATGGGTGTCAGCGTGTTAGAAATGACCCTGAGGTCTGGAACAGCCTCAGCTCTCCACCAAGACTGGTTTCTCCTTTTAGGCAGCAGATGGCAAAATTGAGCTCAGCTTTTGTGGTTCCCTTTCTTCTCACCTGTCTTCATTTGTGAAGTTGAAGTACTCTTTAGCGATTCCTTAAAATAGCTTCATTTTTCAATCAAAAGTAATTCTGTTTCTGTTTTATTCTATTTGAATCTCATACATTGCATACTGCACAATGCTTCTTTTTTTTTTTTTTTAAAGCTTATGGTAACTGTAGTGTAGTAACTCATTTCTACCTCTCATCCCGAGGTTATCTAATCCCAAAAGGACATCACCCTCTTTTTCATACTTTTTTCTTCTATTTTTTTTCTATCCGATCTCACTAAAGCTTTTTATTGTCCTCTTCCCCTTTGTTTATAAAACTCTAAAAATAAACACTAGATTCTTTTCTTCATGTCCTTTAAATAACTCAGACAACTCTACTGGTCTTATGACAGTAATAAAAATGTGAGCCTCCACGGTGCGTGAGAACTAAAGTATGCCCTTGTTGAAGAAAGCAGGATCCCCTTTTTGAAATAAATGAGGGTTTTGAGAAAGCTAGTGTTTTAAGAAACATACAACTTGAAGCCAAGGAGAGGCCCTCAGGACAAAATATAGGAGTTGATTGAGGAAGAACAAATGGACGTTTTGTGAAAGCAGAAGCAGGAATCTGAAAGTAGAATATGCTGAGAGTAATATGGAAACAGCCAGAAGGCAATTGACTCAACCCTGTTGGAGAAGGGTAGAAAGCAGAGAATATATATATTTTAGAAATCCTTTATTGGAGGAGTTTAGGAACAATGACTGGGAGCTGTGTGCCCCCCAAAGGCAATAACTACTTGAGAGGATTACCTCTGTGAGAGCTTCTCAAGGTGACAAGGGGCACCACTGGGCTTGATATTCAGTGTACATTCTACAGAGTGTATAAGCAGATACTTATTACTTTAGCAATCAGTACAACTAAGACAAGACCCTTAAATTGATTTAGGGTAGAAGCAGGCTGCAAAAGGTGGACCTTGAATCAAATTAAAATAGTCAATTGGTTTACTTACTGATACCTAAGGTGTACCTTGTGTGTCTTCACACCAGTGGATAATATGATCTCTGCAATTTATCTGCCTGATGAAACATTTTATAGAAGGGCATGTAGGAAGTGTATTTGAGGAGGGGAAAAAAAAAAAAGGCAGTAGGAACTGGTATCAAGGTGGGGAAAGCTAAAAGACCAGTGTCACTTTCCTGTGACACTGACCAAGACTTATCTCTTCACAAGAATTTATACAGTAAAATCCAAGATTAACACTTGCATTATTCTACCGCTCTTCCTTCCTTCCAAAAAAAAAAAAAAAAAAAAAAAGGAGGGTGAAAAGAGGATAAATATTGTGAGAAAGAAAATGTCCATGAATTCTATTTTAAATGCCACGTCTTAGTATCAGTTTCCCATGTTAATTGTCTAGCCAGTCTTTGGCAAGGGAATAGCAGTCATTTTCCTAAACCTAAATTTAACAGACACCTGATAACTCTGTACTTGCTGATGGAAACCAAAGTACACAAGAGTTGCCCATAGCACCTGTTATTTCTACCCTACTGTATCCACGTGGGTATGAGGTCAGAAAGAATGTGACTTGATTGGAAAGAAATTTGATCCTGAATGAGAGGTTAATCTATGTTCTGTGACTTTTAATCCTATGAACAAAGCCTTTAATCTAATTTGGAAATAATAAATATTACAAAGGGAATAAATTTCCCTAAGTTAAGCTGTACCCTACCATTTCTTTTAGAGAGAGAAGAGTCAGTATAGCCACATTTTCTTGGAGATCCAAAATGGGGATTTCAAAACTGTTAGTCCAGAGGTTCTCAACTTCTGCTGCACATTGGAATTACCTGAAGAGCTGTAAAAACGACGTTGATGCTGGGGCTGCACCCCCATCCCTCCTGGGATTCTGTTTTAAACAGCCCAAGGGAAGGCCAGGGCAGTACATTTTTAAAGGTGCCATAGGTGATTCCAAGTTGGAAACGATTGGTGGCTGCAACAGAGTATTATTTGTTATGAAATGGCACAAAATGAGGTTTGAAAGAAATTTTGTATATTAAGAAATCAGTATTTGTTCTGCAGGTAATGGGCAACCCTGTGGGATTTTAGACAGAGAAGTGCAGTGATTCATTCATTAGTTTTTTTATTTTTATTTTTTAATATTTATTTTGTCAATATACAATGTATATGATTATTATGGCCCATCACCGACA
>NW_007730354.1:0-1568 GCF_000696425.1 Galeopterus variegatus
AATGATCTCTATCTTTTAAATTTTGTGTAGACTTCTTCTATAGCCTAACATATGATCTATCGTAAAGAATGTTCCATGTGCATTTGAGAAGAATGTGTACTCTGAAGCTTTTGTATGGAATGTTCTGTGAATGTCTGCAAGGTTCATTTGGTCTATGGTGCAGTTTAAGTCAGATATTTCTTTGTTTATTTTCTGTCCAGATGAAAGTGGGGTGTTAAGGTTTATTTTCGGTCTTTGTTGAAAGTGGGGTGTTAAAGTTCCATACTATTGTTGAAATTGCATTTGATCCCTCCCCTTATTTCTAATAACGTTTGCTTTACATGTCTGGGTGCTCTGGTGTGGGTGCATATATATTAATAATTGTTATGCCCTGTTGTTGAATTCATCCTTCTACCATTGTATAATGACCTTCTTTGTCTCCTTTTGCAGTTTTTTGACTTAAAGCCTATTTTATCTGATATAGGTATGACAACTCCCACTTGCTTTTGGTTTCCATTTGCATGGGATATCTGTTTTTAGCTCTTCACTTTCAGCCTATGTTTCTCTTATAATAGTTACATGAGCCTCTTATATGCAGCATATCATTGGATATTGTTTTGTTATGTTTTTATCCATTCAGCCACTCTATATTTTTCAATTGGAGAGTTTAATACATTTGTATTCAAGGCAAATACTGACCTTTGAAAACTTACTCCTGCCATTTTTGTAATGGTTTTCTAGTTGTTTTATAGATCCTTAGTTCCTTTCTTTTTCTTTTGTTATTTGCTGCTGTGGATTGGTGGGTTTCTGTGTTGCTAACCTTTGTTCTCTTTCTCATTTGTGTGTCTCCCGTAATTTCTTTTTAATGATTTCATTTCAGCTAATGTAAAGAGTCTTATAGTTATAGTAAACTATTTCAAGCTGATAGCATCTTCACTTTGGTCACAGGAAAATACTATATAGACTCACACACACACAATTTATATTTTTGTTGCCTTAATTTATGTTTGTGTCTATTGTATGTTTCTTAGCCACTAATTGTAGCTGTTGTTTTTTGGCCATTTTGACTTTAAATCTTCATACTAGAGGATGGAAGGATTTACATATCCCCATACCTCACTAGGGTATTCTGAGTTTGAATTATGAATTTACCTCTACTTTTTTATGTTTTCATGATAGTTATTATTGTCTCATCTTTGCCATTTGTAGTACTCTCTTAAGGATTTCTTGTAAGACTGTTTTAGTAATAATGAATTCCCTCAGCTTTTGCTTGTCTGGAAATGTTTTTATATCATTCCATTCTCTCCTGGCCTACAAGGTTTCTGTTGAAAAATCTGCTGATAGTCTAATGGAGATTCCCTTATATTTGACTTCAGGCTTTTCTCTTTCAGCTTTTAGAATTCTCTCTTTGTCTTTGACTTTTGACAGTTTGATTATGATGTGCCTCTGAGAAGATCTTTTTTGGTTGAATGTAATTAGGGATCTTTGAACTTCCTGAATTAGAATGTTCATATCTCTCCCAACATATGAGAAGTTTTCAGCTATTATTTCATTTAATAGGGTTTCTGTGCCTTTCCCTATCTTTTTTT